>NC_084942.1:16371136-16674166 GCF_958298935.1 Phragmites australis | reverse complement strand
TTATAGTTTTTTTACAACATATGTTAAAATAGTTATAGTTTTTTAAATTTTACTCATATTTTATTACTAACCCCAATACCAAGGCCTTGATATTTTCTAATGCTAGGTAGGTTTTTGTAATAGGGGATGGAGATATGGATGATTTTTCATACCCGTGTGATGGCCTTCAAGAGGCTTGTTGGACACGATAGCATCTTCACCAACCTTGTGAGTTAATTCTATTCACTCATGCTTTTTTATATTCATATATTTCTATTTATGGTATGAGTGAGATGCTCCTTCATATCTCATTTGTATATCCACGTATATTTCGATCATGTTATATGTCGTATCATGGCTTTTCAAATTTAGGATGTGCTTATCATGATTTATACTTGTGCTTAAAAAGAACATACAATGATATATCGAACACATATCCCCTTGTTTCCATTGATTTGATTGATTATTCTGTTGAGAAGGAGCAATTTTTGAAAATTTCTTTCTTTTGCTTAGATGGAAGATTTTTCTTTCGCTTAACTATTTTGAAAAGTAAGTTTATGAGATGATTGGTTTAAAGGGGAGTTCTTGAATTTTGTAAAACAAGAAATTGAAACAATAAAAAGGGTAATGCGCATAATATTTATACATATATCACATTTGAAGCCATGTTAATGCTTCAAGGTTTCTGCATCTTCATATATATGCATGTGTTGTGTAGTTTTTATCATGACTTTTTAATTGAAATGAAAAACTATATTAAATCTTGTCATGGTTGAACTTTCGTGACTGCTTTGATCTTTTCTAAAAGTGTTAAATATGGAATATTAAAGTTATGTGCTACATGTTGAGTAATAGTTGATAGGTATAAGATTAAGGAAATATGTATTATCACACTTCTTTTTTACAAAACTGATTATCATTGTATTTTGATATGAACTTGAAAGAAATTGTGTATAACTGAAACCATTGATTTTAAGCTTTTGATTGTCCTTTTGACTTAGGCTTGGCTTGGTCGGAAAGTAAGGCTGATGGTGCATATAATTTTTTACAAATAAAATTTATCTATTATGCTTTCAAGCAATCAATCAATCAGTTTTTCAAGCACAATAAAATTATAAAGTTTTAATATTTTCTGAGTTTGAAGTAATTGAGATTAAGAGACCATACATTATAAATAAATTATTAATTATACTTGATGAGTTATGCTTACACTATATTTTTGCACATGTAGACAGTTGGTTCAATTATTTGATAGCGTGGCTTGAGTATTTGTTACATATGTGGATGATTTATGATCTCATTATGAAAAAATGATAAAAACAAAAACAACAAAAAAATTATTCTCTCTTTTGTATTCTTAATTAATACATTGTCAAAGGGTGGATATTTGGTATTTTTGTTTTCTTCTTTTTGGTCAAAGGAAGAGATTTTTTTTCTTTTCTTCTTTTTATTTTTCTTCGGGTGGAGAATTTTTATTTTGAAGAAAAATGGAGAAAATTCTTGATCTTTTGATTTATATTTTGGTTTTTCACTTTGCTTTTTGATTTTCGGAAAAAAAATCTAGAAAGGTGTTACCAATATTCATATGACGTGTTGCTAATGTTTTCATCAAAGGAAAGAATATGAGATCATGTGTCTGTACACCATTTTTAGTTATGTGATAACAGTCTATCTTAAATTGATTTTGAGATCAAATTGAATATTTTGTTATGATAGATTAAAATTTGAATTTAGCTTTCGTAATCATTCAAACCCCCCTCCGATTACATATTTTACGTGTAATCGATCCTATATTCCTACGAAGAGTTTCGAAACTGTCTGTATAAATATTTTTACAGTACTTAACACTTTTCACTTACCATACGAGCAATTCATTTGCACTTTTGACTTACCTAGAAAAAGAAGCTAAACTTGACATCTACGAGCTCCCTATCTTAACACCCCGGCCGCAACATACGTACACTTGATAATCTTTTAGCATTCGCGGCGAATTTGATCCACCAACAAGTACAAATTTGGAACAGAACCTTTGCCATCCATCCATCCATCCCACATACCGTGAACTTTTGGCCAGACCGGAAAAAGAAAGGAGCCCGTCCCTTAAACATCTGCTGACAGATTCTCTATCCGACGTGGATACCGCACCGCCACGCATTCATGAATGTGAACCGCTGCATCTGCTCCCCAGCCACACAATCGGCCTGGGAGGGAGGAATCTGCCTGTTCCTCTGCCTGCCCCGCGGGCCCCGCCACCCGTCTACCTCGTTGGCGCCGCCCCGTACGCGCGGTAGGGAGCCGCGGCCAACCAGGCGTCGACAGCGCCCCGCACACAGGGCGCGTACTCCACCGCGCACAGGGCGCGTACTCCACAGCCAGGCCACCACTACTATAAATTGCAAGGGTAGCCAGCTTCCTTGCCCGTCCGTCGATTTCGCCAGCCTCGCTCGGCTGCCGGAGGCGTACGGCGAAGGATGGGGAGGGGGCGGGGGAGGGTGGAGGTTCGGCGGATCGAGAACAGCGTGAGCCGGCAGGTAACGTTCTCGAAGCGGCGGCGCGGCCTGGCGAAGAAGGCGCACGAGCTCGCCGTGCTCTGCGATGCCGACGTCGCGCTGCTCATCTTCTCCGAAAAGGGCAGGCTCCACGACTACGCCACCAACGACAGGTACGTACGCCGTACATTCTCTTTTTTTTTTCCAATTCTGAGCGCATGCACTGATGAGAATCACACATCTCTTCCAAATGGGCACATTTGCCATTTTACATCCATGCAGCTAGCTAGCACGCACGTACATTTTTAGCACTCCCTTATTTTCCATTTTTGAGCTGTGAAATCAGTACTTTTTTCCTACTAGAATATATCTAGTGGTACATGCCAATAATTTGGAGGCTGCCAATAATGGGCACCTTTAGCTTTTTCTTCCCTGGAATGGAGCTGTTCTCCTTTACCTTGGCAAAACCATTTTTGGTGCATGCATGCCAATGGAGGACGCCCCTAGTAACTATTTATGGACCTATAGTACCCACCTGTTCCTGCTCTTGTACGGCTCTGTGCAGCACGCATGGTAATACTTGTACTACTGTCTCTGCACTGGTCACACTCACTCTCACACACAAAAAGCTTACCTCCTGACCTCCTGTGCTTAAAGAAAAGCTTATTAGCATTTTCAGTTTTAAGGTGGTCAAGCATTTAGTTTTAGATAACGCGATAAAGATATTTTAGTCTCTACATCAAAAGATGTACACAACCGCATTAATCAGTTAGTTAATTAGTAGGGATGTAGCAAAAACACATGCCTTTTTTTTCAGACATGATTATACTAATTAACTGTTTCTTTGCCTAGCCACTTATACAAATGACCGGTGTCAACTCTCTATGTCTAACACAAACTAAATCTACTTTTGGAGTCCAAAAGAAAAAGGGCACCTGCAAATTTAAATTTTTGATGAGCAGGACATCACTGGACATATAGGGCAGCCACTGTCTCTGAACTTTTGCTGGGTTTAGTAGTCAACCGCGTTCTGCCTTCTTCTACCTGCTACTGAATGATGAATAACATGTACTAACATGGAAAAAAAATTCTGAAAGGAAATACATATATGGATCACTGATGTGATTGTCTTGGGCGCTTACATGTAATCTCATCCATGTTCTTGTCTCTATGATATGTGGACCGGTGGTCCTTGTGCATGCAGATGATATAGGTAGTTTTTATGCTATATATACTAGTTTTTGTCAAGCCTTTTTCGAAATGAATTAATTTTATGTAACTCAATTTGCACATACATCTTATCTTGTTAACTACTTTCCTGCCATTTCTTTTAACAGCATGGATCGAATCCTCGACCGATATGAGAGGTATTTACTATGTGAAGGTGGATATGTGATGGAAGAACACTCTGAACTGCAGGTTGGAAGGGGAAATGTAATATTGGATGGATATTTCTCTGAAACTAGAATTGCTATACATCTGAAATAGTAATTACTGATGACTTTTAGTTATAATTTACAGCAGGACATGAGCTATGATGACATCAAGTTGAGGTCCAGGATTGAAGCTCTACAGAAGAGCCAAAGGTAACAAAATAAAATAACTATTTATTGAAACAAAATGCAAACAATTATGTACTAAAATATTATTAAGGAGAAACTTTATCTGCTCTTTAAAATTAACCTGACAACCTCGTGCATTTGCCGGATAAAACTCATGTTTACTTGAGAGGGCCCTCGTGCTCATACAGTCATACTTGCCATCCATGGCTCAGGAATCTTATGGGGGAGCAACTGGACGCCCTGACACTGCGAGAGGTACAGCTGCTTGAGCACCAGATAGACAGCGCTCTCAGGAACGTCAGATCCAGGAAGGTACACAATCACATGCATGCTAAATGTACATGACTATTACCCACTCAGTTTTTTTTTTTTTGACATCATTGAATTCTGGGTTCTTCGGGAGTATGTAACATTGATCACTACCTTTTTCAAAATATCAGTATATACTTTTCATAAGCATTTTAAAAGAAAATTCTAGTTATATATATAATTTTTATATTAATGGTGAGACCTTAAAAAGATTTGACGGCATGGATTCTAGCATGTCAAATAAAAAAAAAAGATAGGTGGCAGTAATGAGTAGCAACCATGCTTTCTTGATGACTATTTCAGTATTCTCAGTGCTTTATTAATACCAATTTCAGGACCACGTCTTGCTCAATTTGATCGGGGATCTACGAAAGAAGGCAAATGCTATTTTTTTTTTTAAAAGGAAATGTTAAAACATTTTGATTCTGGTAAGGTTCTCATCTCTTAGTGGGAGTAATCAAGGTTCACCTTCTTGCAGGAAACGTTCCTGATGGAACAGAACAGAATTCTGGAGGAGAAGGTAAATCTTGTTAATTACCTATGCAGTAACCCCCCCCCCCCCCCTTGGAGTTGGCCTGACCCGGCGTGCTGCTGTATTCATGTGAGAAGGAGAAGGCTGAACTGGAGGCACCCCTGCACACCAAGAACAGCACAGCGTCCACTGCTGCAGCAACCGCCCTTCCCAACCTGAACATCTGGTGAGCAATTGAGCATCGGTCGTCCGATGCTTGACATGTTCTTTGTTCAGTTCCTTCGACTGAACCTCACAAAGCTGGTTGGCAAACCGCAGCGCCGGTGCCTCCGACAAGTCTGGGCCGGCGACGGTGCCACCCGGAGCGGCGAGCGCCTTGCCGTGGTGGATACTCCGGCCGTCAGCCAACGGCTAGAGGTCGGAATAGCAGGTGTTCAGATGGTGCATGCTGTGGTCTCACTCATGGTCCGAGATCGTAGAATTTAATTCAGATGGGAGGGGGATTAGTGATCTACTGATCCCCTTTTCTTGGTTGCTATATTTTAATCTTGCCCATGTATTTTTGAACTTCTGGCCTGTAGTGTAGTGGTGGCAAGGTCCAGTTTGTGGTGCTAGTTTGATGTAGTTTTCTGTAACACATGCTGCTGGTTGAGATTAATCTATCTAGGATGCTGTTTTATTAATGGACTTATTGTCTTCCATGTCATTTCAGTTAAGGCTCCTTTGAAACAAAGGATTTTTTTGAGGAATTTCGTAGGATTGAAATCCTATAAGATCTATATGGCCCTTAAGAACAAAGGATTAATTAAGAATCACTATGTGAAAAAAGGACATAAGTGATGGGCGATAACCGTTATGGATGACGGGACCCGCACCTGTCACCCCGAACGCGTCACTAATGACTAGTCATAAGTGGCGGATAAGAATCTGTCACTAATGAGGTCATTGGTGATACGGTCATAACTTGATCCGTCACTAATGAAGATCATAAGTGACGAGTCACTATAAAAAGTTATAAGTAATGGATCACAATGTGACCCATCGCTTATGACTGATGAACGTTTTTTGTATTTTTTGGATATGAAAAAAGTCAAAAAAAAAATTCACCCGAATCATCCTAACTCAAGGGCCATCACCACTCACCACGTGTCACTTGCTATTTTTCACACTATTTTTATAATCTGCGTTCCTTAGAAATTGAACTCGTGACCTCCGCACCCTCAACCTCACATACGTTCTGAAGGAAGCTGGATATTTTATCATTTTAATATTTTTTACCAAAGATCATAAGTGATGGGTTATAACCGTGACCCGTCACTTATGATAAGTCATAAGTGATGGGTCACATATCAATTTTTTTTGCCGAATTGTAATTCGATAGGTGACCTAGAGTGGCATTTAGTAAAATAGTCATAACTTTTGCATACAAACTCCGATTCATAATTTTTTACTCTACAAACATATATAGAAAAAGTTACATAAGATTCTCCCCAACTTTGTAGGGTATGGTGATATTTTCGAGTCCAAACATGGCCTTAAATATTGAGTTCTCGCCCTCTGAAGTTTTTGCACCATTTTTGAAATGCGTGTTTGTATCCATAGCCATCACCTCTTACATTAAAATTGAGCAGAAATGTACAATAGTTCTTATTCTAGTGCTGCCGAGGTGAGAAAAATAAGAGAAAAATAAAATAAAAAAAATTAGCATCATATACATATATTCCCAAGGCTATATACCCCTGATGATTAGAGAAAAATAACATAGAATAACTGGAATATATGGATATACCACTATATATGTGTATACATATATATATATATATACGAGTATATGTTTGTACTACTACTGCACACACACACACATATATATATACAGACACATGGCATAAACTAGGAGTACATGCACTTTTGCACCACATGAAATGATAGCTCTATATATCGATTATGTACATCTATAGAAACAACCATAAATGGTGTGTATATATATCTACATAAAACTAAGTATATGAATACCTAGGGTATATATATATACAATACAACCTCAAGAATATATATATATATATATATGTGTGTGTGTGTGTGTTTAATTATAGCATCATATACTGAGACAAGTATTGACGAATACCGTCATTAGTGACGGGTCATAACTTGACCCGTCACCAATAATGACTGCTTAGGATAACCCGTCACTGATGAGTTAGTCATTGGTGACGGATCACAACTTGACCTGCCACTAATAACTGATTAGAATGACCCGTCACTGATGAGTTGTTATAGGTGACGGGTCATAATTTTGACCCGTCACCTATGATTAATCTAGAATGATCCGTCACTGATGAGTCATCATTAGTGGTGGGTCACAACTACGACCCATCACTATTATCATTAGTGACGGGTCATAACATTCATTTCGTGTCTTATTTGTTAGTTTTTCATGTAGTGCATGTTAGAATTCCTGTGGATCAATAGGGACATTGGAGGAAATCTAGCATTAGCTCCAACCTCATGGAAAGTTTTATTTGTGTTTTATCTCCCCTAAATTCTTATGCTTTTCTATACTCCGTCTAAACAACCATTCATGTAGTTTTTCTGTGTTTTTTTTTTCATTTCGAAGGATTCGAGAAGCTAGGCCACTCTAATTCTACAATTTTTCTCTTCCTGCATTTTGATAATCTCTAGTTCCAAAAAGACTATGCCTTCCAGGATTTCAGCCCAAGGCCTTGAAACATAGCACGGATACCCCCTATGTATAATTTTAGATTTATATATATTTTTATTTTTAAAATTAGCATAAATATGCATCCACTTTTAAAAATAATATAAATGTACTATGCTTGTCGTCCGTTGAACGGGTGATAAATACTTATCTCCCTTTCAACGGGCCATAGGTCCACGTGGCCTACTAGCGTGAATAGGGAGCAAACTTATCTCGTGTCCAATGGGAGATAGTACTTATCTCCCACCGGAAGGGATATAAGTAGAGACAACTTATGTCCTTTTCAGTGGGCCATCCACATTTGTCCAACTGCAGTTCTATGATGATTGCATATTTTATGAGAAATAAAACTACTTCGATAAATTCAAGTTCTATAAAGAGAAAAGTAGAAGCTAGGATTTTTATTCATACAGGCAAATGTTTATTGTTGTTACAAAGTTCGTTGTACATGGTTTTGAATATTAGAATACCAGGGGTAGAACAAGGATTCTACTATCTGGAGCGGGGATATTTCCCCCTCCTCTCATCCACTGCTTCACATTCCTCATCTCCTTTGTGATGCACGAGAGTCTAATGCCTCTGAAGTAGTTCATCATGCCTCTAAAATTTTGCCTCCTACCTATTTAATTTCTCCTCCTGGAGGCGTTGTTCCTCCACTACTACAGAGCACCACATATGTAGTGCCCTATCAGTGTTGGTTCAACAGTAATCGGCATTGAAGACGTATCAATGCTGGTTATTAAACTTCCGCGCGTGAACAACGACTGAGAAGCAAAGAACCATCAATGATAATGACTATATCAGTGCCAGTTCTAGAAACGAACTGACACTGATACATCAGTGCCAATTCTAGCCACGAACCGGCACTCATAATCAGTATCAGTGCCGATTGTAGCTACGAACCGGCACTAAAGATTGCTACTGTTACAGCTCATTTTAAAAAGTTCATAAATTTTTCACACGAAGTTGGATGGGGAAAAACTTTATATGAAAATTATAGCTCTCTATGAGATCTACAACTTTGTAGTTGAAAACTTTTTAATTTGAGGTCTTTTAAATGCCAAAATAATTATAATAAAGTTGCAGCAGTGGTCGATGACAGCTCACATTAAATTCATAATTTTTTCAACGAAGTCGGATGAGGAAAAACTTTATCTAAAAATTGTAGAACTCGACGAGATGTATAACTATGTAGTTGACAACTTTTTTATTTGAGGTCATTTAGATGTCCAAATAGCCATTCAAACGTTCAGTCAGAAGATGTCAAAAAGATTTATTATGCTACTATACTCTTGAACGGACGATAGCTGAGATGGTTAGAGGAGTCACGTGCACGCACAGGCTATGAGGTCTTGAGTTTGAGTCTACCATATACGAGTGAATATCGCGTGACTTGCAAATGTTGGGTGCATTCGGGTGGGCACCCTCTGGTCGAGTGCGCCTAGTCGCGAATTTTTTTTAAGCTTTTCAGATATATGATTTTCCATGCTTGTTCCATACTCGACACTGATAGTCAGTGACTATCAGTGCCAAGTAATCAGTGTCGATTTAAAACCCGCCACTGATGGTGATATTGAATCGACACTAATGAGAGTTTTTGTAGTAGTGCTCCTCCATCCGCCCTACACTAGCATGCTTCCTCCATCCTGAGTCTGCACTCACTAGATAAGAAACTAGCAAAAGAGACACCACATTAGTGATGGCTGCTCAATACGCGTCACTAATATTCTATTAGTGATGGGTCCAATAAGGACGAGTCACTAATGTGTCTTCAGATCGAAACCAGATATATACCGAGTGATCATTAGTGACGGGTCGTAACATGACACCCGTCACTGATGATAATAGTGACAGATCATCCTAGGCCAGTCATTAGTGACGGATCAAGTTGTAACCCATCACTGATGATAAGGTCATCAGTGACGGGTCGTCCTAGACCAGTCATTAGTGACGGGTCAAGTTGTGATCCGTCACTAATGATTAGGTCATCAGTGATGGGTCGTCCTAGGCCAGTCATTAGTGATGGATCATAACTTGACCCGTCACTAATGATCCACTCATCAGTGACGGGTCGTCATATGCTAGTCATTAGTGATAGGTCAACATATAATTTATCACTAATAATCAACTTCAGTTACTAATGATATTCGCAAATATTTTTTATTTTTATTTTATTTTCTCTTTTTTTTTCTCACCTTAGCAGCACTAGAATACAAAATTTGGAAAAATTAGTCATTAGTAATGGGTCATGGTTATGACGCATAACTAATAACCTTTGGCAAAGAAGGTTAAAAGGATAAAATATCCTGTTTCTATCACAACTACGTGATAGTAGAGATGGTAAGGTGGCTACGCGCGTGAGGAGGTCACGAGTTCGATTCCCATGGAACGTAAACTTGAAAACATTGTGAAAAAGTGTGGCTTGTGAGGCATATGGGATGGGCCTGCGTTAGGATGGCTCAGGTAAAAAAATATTTTTTTGACCTTTTTTGTGTCCAAAAAATACAAAAATTGTTCATCGATATTAGTGACGGGTCAAGATTACAACACGTCACTAATATTCAATCAATAGTGATAGGTCATGGTTACGACCTGTCACTAATGACCTCAATAGTGATGGGTCATCACCCGTCACTAATGACCTATCATTAGTGACGCGATATGAGTGACAGGTACAGGACCCGTCACTAATGACCTTTTTTCATGTAGTGAGTCCCCTTTGGTTTTGGCCTCTTTGATCCATCCCACATCGTAGGGCGGCCTAACCATGGCGATCTATTGCTTTAGCGACAAGGCTATCATTGATAAGCGTGTTGTGAGGAATGTAGTTCATAATATGGAATTGGAAGGCGCCAAAGATTGGGGAAGGGGAACACATCATGAAATCAAGATCTATTCTTGGACACTGGAAGAACCTTTGACCAAAGGTCTCTGCATCGAAGGATGTCGCCATCCGGGCTTGGCGGCCACACAAGCACAACGGATGCTCATGCCAATGTGACACTCTAAGGGGGTGGTTTCTCCAAGAATCCATGACACTTTGGTACGATGTGATAACCCAATGTGACATTAGTAAATTAAAAGTCAGTAAATTGATTAACTAAAATATTATTCTATCAGTCACACAAAAGTAGGTAAATAAGACTTAGAATTAATTTAAGGTCATCCTAAGTAAATAGAAAACTAAGAAGGTAGTTTCCTTTTTTGTTATTGTGTAGTTATTTTGAATGACTATTTGGATAGGATATTTTCTTGGACTCCTCTCCCTCGATGCTGATAGAGGACTGAAGATGTAAATTGGAATCAGATGAACTATACAAACAAAGTAGAATAAGATGTCGATAGTATATGATATAAACTATTCCTAAAATCCGTCCCTGCTTTGGAATGACCCCCCTATACGACCCAGACTTCTGCGACTTGCAGCCCTAGGCTCATTCTCACATGGTGCGTTGAGTATGATGAGAGGGTTTGGCGGGGCCACTGTCCGCATAGGGCGGCCACTGGGAGCAGGCATCACATACTCATTATGCAACCGTTGTGTTAGTTTCGGAGGTGCGCCTCCTAATTGGATGGCTCCATCACCTCGTACATAGGACCTGAGCTGACGATGGCATCCATGTCTTCCATCTCGTGTGTAGAACACATGTTGATGAAGTGCTCGAGGTATGCCACTGCATCATCTACCACCTCAAAATCATTGAAACTTGCATGTTCATTATAGAGCAATACATGTTAGCACCAACTGTGATTGTGAACTTTATGAAGTACATAATTTATTCTTGATAGAGATGCATGTGCCTAGGAGAGGGGCGTGTGATGAGGACCCACCGATACCTGTGTAAAATGGCTTGGAGGAATCACCGCCGAATTGTTGAACATATGCCAGATGTGAGGGGTGGGAGAGGCTGAGCCGTGAATGTCATGGAGGGGTGAGGAGTCACAGCAGTGGGCATTGATGTCGAGGAGGGGTGAGGAGGCTGACTAGTGGATGTCGAGGAGGGGTGAGGAGTCTGAATAGTGGGCGTTGAGAAGTGGTGAGCTGGCCGAATAGTGGGGGTGGAGGAACAATGCTAGTAATGGAGCTATAATAGAGCATCTTCTTGATCTTGGTCGCACTCTCGTAGATCCTCCAGAAAGAGGAATGCACTTCATGCAGAGGGACCTGTATCCCATGGCTTAGCTGCTAACAACTTGTAGTGGCTTCCACTTGTATCTGTTGCGCAAGGTCCATATGTGAACAAACATTACATAGCTTAACACAAGTGATTTGGAAGTTAGTTTTAGGGTACAACAATAGTTGGTGTCAATGAAATGTACCTTCAATGATCGTGCCTAGTCCCTATGCACTGGGTATGCATATTGCACACGTGGTGCATGAGTTGGCAACTCAGATGGTGTGAACATGACCCGGGTCTACGTCCAACAAAGGAACAAACCCAAGTACTATGCTAAGTCCTCATCAGAGTGCAGTTGTTCCTTTTGGACGACGTCCTCCAGAGCCTCATCCTAGAGCACTGCGTACGGCTCCACACGATGTGGCCACAATCTAGTTATTGATGTACCTTGTCGTGTCATCCTGTAAGATGATACATTTTATTAGATGAGTTATGGTGCATGAATGACTATTGCAAAAACCAATTCATTATAATTACCTGTGCAAGTGGCCAGGTACGATCTGAACGGTGGGTAGGGGAACTTCTTATATAGACTGAACTGGTGCATGACCCGATGCGGCACATAATCCTTGATGAAGATGTCAAACACCATGGGCTTCTTCGTCAGCTAGTACTCACTATCCCAGAAGCACAATGAAGATAGGCCCAAGGGGGCATGACTAAGAACTTCCTCCTCAATATACGATGTCCACCACATGTTATCGACCAAGATGTCGTCAAACTAGCCTATGAAGTCGAGGTACACCCTGTGCGTCTAGGCATTGGCCCATGTTGACTGCATAGGAAAGAACAGTTAGAAACATTAAATAATAGGATGAAATTATGGAATATGTGAGACAAATGGATCACAAGAGATCTTACCCTTCGTCAGTACCACAACGAACCCATGGTGGGTCTATCCTCACCATGAGGCACATAGTCATATGGGGCGTGGATAAGCAATCACCCAATGGATAATTAGGGAGTAGCCACAAAAGATGGTGCTCGAATCCACCTTTGTGTAGGCCTTGTACAGACCCCTATTGGTCATGGCCAGAACATCGGAAGCCCAACTGTATTAGAAGACCTCATCCAGTGCAGCGTCAGCTATCGCCCTGGCATACAGAATCACGGCCTTCTACTCCGAGCTGTCGTGGTTGCCAGTGAACATGATCCAATCGAACAACCGCAATAGGCATACCACCAAGTGTATATAAATAGTATCGCCATCTTCCTTCGGGTGGATGTAATCTGCCTGTTAATTACAAACAAATAACATTAAGCACATAAAGCCAAAATGTAAGAAGGAATCACAGAGCAAGAAGTAACATATCATGAACTGGAGGATCCACCTCTTCAAAGTTCCATTTGTCTCGAACACCAGAAATGGCCTGTACTCGGGGGGTCCCTCTACACAATAGCATCGAACCATGCCAGGATGCAGTCACGCCATGTGGGCCCAATGTCCACCGCACCTACCGCTTGCTTCGCTCAAGACAAGCCATGCAGGAGTGAGACATCCTAAAGTGTAGGCACCATCTCCCCACATTAATGATGGAACTTTTGTGTCTTAGGCCTCCACCTGTCCACAAGTGTTATGATTAGGGACCTGTCATAAGAAAACCATCACATGGCCTCTACTTGGCCTACCCCTCCTGCGCCTCCACATGTTTGCAGAGCAAGAGAAGCCCCACCGCACGCAACCTGCAACCAAAATATGCTATAAGCATGGGAGTTCACTAACAACAGACCATAGGCACATGACGGGAATGTGTTGCAAACCTAGGGATTCAACACTCATTCAACCTCATGAGCTTGTTTGTAGCCTGTGGTCGGAGTATCGGGAGCTCAGCCCCCTAAACAATGGTCAGGTAGAAATGGTGCTTGACATCCACATGTGGGTCATGCAGCTACGGGGGCATGTTAGCCATACCTGCAAAATCATATGGCAATTATGATTGAAACAAGAGGAATTTAATAGTACAATATTTTACAATAACTCAATAATAAGTTTTCATAACACAATCTTATAGAACACAATTTTACATAACATGGTTTCTAACAACATAGTTTGTTACAACATAATTCCTTACATGACAACAATAAGTCTCAGCACAAGACAACTTTTTTCATGAAATACTCGGAGACATACCTCCGAGGTATCAATTGAGTCTCAGCACAAACAGCAATCACATGTGAGTATGACTTGTGTAGCAGCTTTGGCTTGTAGCAGGTACATATGCAGACTTCACTCCTAAGGACATACATATGGATAATCCTTTCACAATTGTCCACCTGCGACCTTTGTCCCTACATTGGTTTTATCCCCCAAAAACCGCTCCAATCGATCATCTGTTGCCTTCATCTTCCCCTAGGGGTCAAGGACCAATTTGCTAGATGATTTGTTCCCTATCACCGGGAAAAGCCCAGTCTCTTCGTAGATCTAACCAGTGGTCTAAGCCTTTTGAGTGGAAGTTTGGCTAGAGAGAGTTCTAAATTTGAGGAGAGAAAGGTTGAAAAGGGGTACAGAGCTTTCCCCTCATCTCTATTTATAGGCAAAAGTTCCCGACGAGTGCCCTAATTTTATTGTTATAAAGTATAATCTATGTCTACTGGCTAGTTTTCATCCAAATTAATTCAACTTTTATGGAAATTGCTAGATTCCAATAGAGGTTTCCAAATCTAATTTTATTTTAGGTTAGTTGGGATTTTCTTTATCCAATCACAACCAAAATTACACTTTCTCGGCCAGTTACCTTCGATCGAAGATTTTGATTACACAGCTCCTACATGTGATCTACTGGCCTAAATGACTATTTGCAAACTCATCTTCCTTCATACCGATCAAGCAAGCATTTTTTGCTTATAATTGGGGGGGGGGGCTGTTGATGAGCATCCTACTCCAGAATATGGGGTCAATCCAAAACCATGCTCAGGATTAGCTAAGACTAGCCAAAATGTATATCAATCGAGAGTGTACGACTGGTAGTCAACCAAGTGTGCGCACTGATGTAACAAACATTGCTTGACACATCTAACTGACCAGCCTTGTGTAGAAGATCAATAAACAATACCTAGGACACACCATAGAGGGCTAAAGAGACCAGTAACCGCTAGGAAATATTCAACAACTGCCTCTCTACTCCCCAAAAGTTATCCTAACTGCCCAGTTCTGGCGCACATGGGTTCCCTCCCAACATAAGCACTAATAACAACCGCCTTTGGGGCAAAGAGACATTCTTAACCACCATCAAATCCTTCCTAACAGTGACAACCACCCCTCCATAGCGTATATAAGCTAGCCAACAGAATGGCGCGAAAGAGATTCGCATTCATAGACATCGTTGGACACCAGACTTAGGGTTTGTACACCCAGAAGCAATAGAATTCTAGGCTTAGTATAGAGAACCATTGCTGGAGAAATGTTAGACTAGTTCTCTCAGCTTCTTCATTGTAAGAAATTTTGATCATAGTGGAAGAACATGACGTAGGGCTATTACTCTAATCTATTAGGGGGCTGAACCTGTATAAAAATCCTTGTGTCATTGTGTATGATTGGTTTCTTGAGGCCTGAGTGTTTCCCCTTACATGTACAAATTATTGTGTTGGCCTAGATCGGTCGACAAAATATGCATGCTCCGTGTGCTATATGATTTAATGGTCATTGGTTTTTTGGGCTGTTCATTGATGTTTGGCCAGTTTCCTCTATGGTAGATGAAATTTCATAAATCACCAACAGTTATAGGTACAAGAACCTTTCTTGCTATATGGTATTTTTGCAAATAAATGTAACAATTGTATACTAAGAACAGTATTTATTATGATCACAGTTTGCTTGATGCCATGAATTCCTATGATACCACTAATGTTAGTGAGGACCATCTCTGTTTCCTGTTGGTATGTGTTAAGAATTGGTATGTAATTAATAAAGAGTTAACTTCCGGGGTTATTGGAGCTTGCATTAATTCAGTAGTTTCAAATTTCTTTACATGTAAATGTTAATGTCTCATGCCTCTGCAATTTGCAATAATTAAGACATCTATTGAATTGTCCATCCTTTCAATAATTCAGATGGATATTCCCTTCAAATTTCAACACTTGACAGAAATAGATGATGAAATACCTTGTTTATTTGATAACCAGCATCAGAGAAATCATTATAAGCATTTAGCCTTTTAGTCCAAACAAGACCATGCTTCAACCAAAGTCCAAACTGCTCCAGGCAGTAGCTCTCCACTCGACTATCTTTTCAACGGCAGGAAATATGGCAAGTGATGCTCACGTGTGTGTGCCTTTGTGTGTTCTTATATGTGTGTTTATTGATCAGCAGCTACTGGTGCTAATGGCTGACTTCTATCCCCACATTGTGGTGTTGTGTCTGTTATTGGAGTTGGTAGCAATTATGACTATGCTGACATATTGTTGGTGACAGTGTGTGTCTTTGATGTATAAAACTGTTTGAGTTGTGATGTATCAGATATGTTTTTTGCTAAATGCTTATTGTTGTAGTGAAAATATTTTTGCTGCCTAGGGACGCAACATCTGTCCGCCCCACATTCTCATTATCCACTAGTAAAATGTGGCTGCCCGTAGACGGGCAAGTAGTCTAATAGCAAAATCTCCAAAGTGAGAGTGAGCCGACAGGGTTCAAGCTCCCGTCCCGCACACCTTCGTTGAGGCGTCCAACGAATGTCGAGTAAAGCGAACCCTGGTCAAAAAAAAGTGGTAGCCCACAAGTGATGTCTGCTTAATATAGATAGCTACAACAACAAATACTGGCTATTGAGCACGAACCGCTGCACGTGTGCAGAATTCTAGGCACTAAACTAGCCCAGCAGCTCCCAAGACGGTGAACTAGCCTAGCAGCTCCCTTGCCTCCATCTGAAATCATGGGCTCATGGTCATGGCTAGCAGCGGAAGATGGAGAAGATGGAGCTAAAGGAGAGATTAGGTTCTGCTACTACTTAATTAAGAACAACAAGCTCAGCACAGGCCACCGCGAAGGTCATTGGCTCATTACTCCTTCTGGGTCACCACAGTCTAGCTAGCACATATCTGATGCAAGGTTCATTTGGAAGCTCACCGGTTTGGAGTTTTCGTGTAGTCCTGTCTTCAGATTTGGGTTCAATCCGATTAGAGGGCTGTTCAAGTTGTATTGTATTGGACATGTTTTTTTGCTTAAAGCTCATTATTGTAGTAAAATTGTCCCTGGTGTCATTGGCTATAGGTTTAATGTATTCCCACTGTACGGCCCAAAGTTCTGTTTGGCTTTTCAAGTTGGTCTTTCTTTCTGTGTTGCTGAAGTGATAGATAAGTTACTTAATTTGCAAATATTGAAGCATTAGATGATTTTTCTCTATGTTGTCTAACCTCACCACAATGCCCAACGAAGCCTGAACAAACTAAGGGTAAGTGATAATATTTTCCTAACCAATACTAATTAACCTAATGATTCTCTTGATTTGACTTAGATCATTGATCAAATCACATGATTGTCTCTACTGTATTGTGTGTGTTGTTTCCGTGATTATAAAATAATTCACTATGTAATGACACTACTACAACAACACCAATAAATAACCATGTATCACTATTGGTACACCAAAAACCGACAGTGATATTGTATCATTATCAGTTTTGTAACATCAAATAGCCACAAATGATTTAGCTAGAAAGAACCAATAGTGATCATAACTTATCACCGTCGGTTTTAAAAACAAACCATTAGTGATACTATCGTTGTTGGTTTATAACACAAACTGATAGTAATTTGGAATATATCACTATTGGTTCGTTTAACGAACCGACAATATTGTATTATTGTTGGTTTATAACAAAAATTGATAATATTGACCAATTATCATTGCTAGTTTTTATTATAAACCGACAGTGATTAATCTGCATTATATTTTTGATCATTACATTATTAATCATTATAATTGATAACTAAAATCAGTTTTTAATTAAGATTATTCATATGAATTTAGAATAGATTAGTTACCTAGGTCTTTTAAATGCATTGCCCCTTATTATAACTTTAGCAAGGTATGAGCATATATTAATTTTAATTCATACTTTTAATTTCTATGTGTGGATTAAGTTTTTTCTTAATGACAATGCATGGGCATCCCATCAAGAAGAATACTACCCTAGGAACTCAAGTGTACTATACTTGGACTCCTCCGGTTGTAATCATTTCAAATTTTTTATCTCATGGATATCTAGTAAACTCTTTCTGAATAGGGGATAGCTTCCTTATTCGTTACAATTACCTTCTTTGCATTTTATCTCTATACCTTTCTTCGTGGTGGTCATAATATACATCGGATCAAGTAAGATATGTAGAATCATCATATACCCCTTATATATATATAGTATTTATAGAATATATATAAGAATTATATGTCCTCGCACTACCACAGAAAGGGTCATCCACACCCACTCTTCACTACCAGTTCAAAAATAACTGTAAGCTTCAGTTGTACATAAAAAGACGAGCTAGCAAGAAACGAAAGAGATAGTGATTAACTCTACCAGTTAGTAACACGAATTACAAGTGATGTCCCGGTTAATGTTAAGAACCAGCAGTAAAATTCAAATTATCACTGCTAGTTCTAGCTAAGAACCGGCAGCGATGTATCACTACTGGTTCATAATAAAAACCTGCAATGATATTACCTCATCAAATGACGTGCCTTTTATAACCAACAGTGATGTCACTACCGATTGTGTTAATAAATCAGCAGTGATACTTAAAATTTGTACGTCTTTCACGCGCAACTGCTCAGCTTCACGTGTTCGGCTCCCTGCCGACTTTAAATCTCTCTCTCTCTCTCCCCCCCCCCCCCACTGCTGCCTCCACCGCCTCCACCACCACCTCCACTGCCTTCTCCAAGGATGCCTCCCACACCGACGTCCTCATCTAGGGAGGAGGAGGCCCCGTTGGGCGGGTTGTGGGACGAGGCACCCACGGCCTCCGATTCTGGCATTTTGCTAGGATCCCTCTCGTCAGATGATGAAGTGTGGGATGAATTCATCAATGAGCTACCGAGGACAAAGAAGGCTTGGACAAGCTCGAAGGAGGAGGAGGATGCCGACGCTGAGGACAACAACGACGATGACAATGACGACTAGGATGACAACAGCGACGACGACGATGATGGCAACGACAAGGATGATGATGAGGTCGTGGACTTCCATTCGTGGGTCGAGATTCATCACGACCACGAGACCACGACTAGTTAGCTAGCTTAGGGTTGGTTGATGCATGTGTTAGGGTTTTTGCGCACGTTAGGGTTTTGAGCTATCGTCTGTATGATGTCAGCTTTTTGCTGTAATTAGTATAAACTCTATTAATTTGATCATTAGTAATTCTAATCTCATTTAAATTAATGCATGAATGTTTAATTTTATTTTTTTGTCCTCGCTTGAGTATCACTGTTGGTTCGTAGCTGGAACCGACAGTGAAAAGTATATAAATCGAGAAAAATAAGATCAAAAACTAATAGTGACGGATTATCACTGCCGCTTATTCACTACCAGTTCAAAAACTAGCAGTGATGTCAATTTTAATCGATAGTGATGTAGGTTTTATGGTAGATGACTCGAACCTTCACGTCTTATCATAGGAAACTTGTCGTTTTTAATTGCAATCTTATGTGGATGAAGTGTTCTTATATTACGATATATTCGTGTGTGAATCAATTGTGAATTGTGATGTATCTATTATGAATGGTTGCTATTTCAGAGGACATGGCTAGCAATTTCTAAGGCTAGCTAGAAATGCAGGTATTGCATATGGGGGTCTGTATTATCACTGTCAGTTAAAAAAACTAACACTATCAGTTTATGTTATAACTTGATAATGATACTACTAATATCATTATCGGTTAATATAACAAACCGATAGTGATATGATCATTATTTGTTTTGGAATAGACAGTGATGATCCTAGATTACTAGTGTCACTTGATTATTATCGATTCTAAAACTGGCAGTGATGACAGTTTAGAACCTACAGTGATAAGAGTTCCTGTAGTAGCATGACCCATCATATTTATCAACCTTTCATGCTAATAAGAATTTCATTTATACAACTTCCATTTTTTGTGGAATGAGGTGAGGCTGTTGTTGGAATCTACGTATAGCTGGAGATTAGGACAAGCTTCGTCAACAAAATGGTTTGCCTAATGCGTTAGCTCATGTAAAACTGAGAAGCCATATTGAGATGTGTCATGGCTTAGCATTTGTGTGAGTAATTGACATTGTATGGTTGTAGTTTGAGTTGAAATATGGGAGTTTAGGATTGCATGAGCATGTCTATTTGTTTCAATGCATGATTATTATTTGTGACTAATAAGAATTAGTGAAGGTAATGGACATTGTTAGAGAAGAAGGACATGTGGTTTCTTGTCTTATGATATGTAGGCAAATGGAGTCAACTTGGCGGTCAGCGGCGAGATAATCAGGACTAAGCGGGAGGCTTAAAGCTGGATGATCGAGATGTTGCGTGAAGTCAAGGATGATCCACACCATACACATGGAGAGATAAAGAAGCACATGAAGGTTGATGAACACGGTGTGTTGACCAAGTCAAAGCAAATAGGATGGCAGTGCAAGTGACAAGACGCCCTAGTATCAGGAGCGAGAGTGACTTGTTGATGGTCAAGATCGCGGGACAAGGTGGCGCACATCAATATTGAAAGACTTGCTTAGGATGTAAGTAAGCGGTAGGGAGTCATGCTTTGAGAAGTTTTCAAGCCGGTTTCGATGTTTGGCATCAAAATCGTTGTAAGGATGGATGTACACGTGGCACCATTGTGAAGCTTACATCAAGGAAAAGCAAAGTGATAAAGACGATGGAAGTGTTGGATCGAAGGAGAAATATTTGGACTAAAATATTCCTAGTGGTTGGTAGGGTGTATTGGAAGAGAAGGGGATTTTACGGAAGACGTCCCAAAATGGCCAATAAATAGAGAGAGTTGGTGCTATGACCTCCTTGAGTCTCTAGAGAGTCGGTTACTAAAGTTTTGGAATAGAGTTGAGAGGAGAGGATGAGAGAAGAGGGAAGGGTGATTAGGCTAGGTGCTTAGTCACTTTTTGGTGTTCATGATGAATATTTGAGTAGATCCAACCTATGTAATCATACATCTTGATCTACCTTGAAGTAATGGAAGAGCAAATTCATGAAAGTGCTTGTCTTAATCTCTTGTGTCACCTTTTCTAGTTTAATCTCTCTATTGGCTCCTTTGCAAGTTTTTGCAAGTTTTCTTGAATTTCTTTGGACTTTAAATTTGAGTGAGTTTTTTTGTGTGTGCAAGGATGGGGATATTGATCTAGCTATGATCTGAGTGCAAACCTCCTAGCACAAGTGAAGGTTTTGGGGCTTTTACCCAGTTTACCAGGTTTAGGCCTTTTCATGGTGAAAACTTGATTCTCTTGCTCTCTTTGTTTTTAGGATGTTATTGTCGAGTTCTTGGGAACTATGGCCGGTGGGAAGCATCTCCATAACACCTTGGTTTGATAAGGTTTTGAATTTTTGGTAGAAGTTTTAGGCTACTTTTGTGTTTTCTATGTCTGCATGATGTCCCAATGGTCAGACCACCAGGTTAGACCATGATGAGATTGTTTTATTGTCTGCAAGAAGCCCCATCGTTAAGACTATGGAATTTTACGGTTAGACCACCAGGATTTTACGATCAGACTAATAAGTTTTCGCGGTTATATCGCTGGGACACAGTATGTCTGGTTTTGATTATTTTTGTTGCGTTCTTGCTTCCACTATGCATCATGGGTTTTCTACCTTGGTTCTTAGGCTAAGTTGTTTCTCAGTAACTATATGATATTGTCCAAGTTAGAAGAGAGATACCTTAGGTGATAATTAAAAAATAACATCAAACATTTGGTGAGACTCATATTCCTAGGTTAGCGGATGATTCACATACCGCAAAAACCTCAATTCCCTTTTCGTGCTTCAAGATCACTTGTCCTTCCAAAATATTTAGAAGATGAAGAAGGTTGTCATACATCAGATGGTTCACATGATGAAAGATGTGACAACATCAAAATTGAGAATTTGCCATGTAATAATTGGAATTTAGCTACATGTTTTTAGGGACGGAGCTAGAAAAAATATAGAGTAGGCAACTAAGTAGTACCTTTACATTAGAGCGAGATAAATATAACTTTGCTACTATTTTGAAAGACAAATATACATGTGCAAGAGGATGTACTTGACTGCGTGAGGGAGGCTAGATCTGCCCCTAGCACCCTCACCTCTATCACTGTTTTATTTTCATTTAAGTTTACACGTGCTTTAAATCGTAACGTATAGTCCTACATTGTCAACAAAATTACATCATTTTAGAGAATTTTAATGCATGAAAAGCATAGTTAATATAAAGTGAACGATAAATAATTCTTCAGTTCGTAAACCGATCAGGTTGATATGATATCTTCAATTGACGTAAATTAGAACAAAACCCATCCCATCCCATCCCATCCTTATCCGATCCTATCACATCCCATCACATGCAGTTTCGAACAAAGAAAGCCCATCCTATCGGCTCACGGATTCCTCCTATCGAACGCCGTTACTGCATTGCTGCGCTCTGCATCTGCCCCCCTGCAGCGAGGCAACCGGCCGGGGCATTGGGAGGCAGAGAGAATCTGCCTGTTCCACTGCCCGACCCGCGGGCTCCGCCTCCCCGTACGTCGTACTACCTCGTTACGGCCGCCGGCCACTCGCCGCGCGCCAACCAGCTCTCGGCAGCACCACCGCACAGGAGGACGCGCCACTAGCCACTGGTCACCGGCAGGTGACGTTCTAGAAGCGACGCCGCGGGCTGGCGAAGAAGGCGCACGAGTTCCACGTGCTCTGCGATGCCGACGTCGCGCTGCTCGTCTTCTCCGACAACGGCAGGCCCCACGACTATGCAGGTACGTACGTCGTACATTCTCCTTTTTTTTTTCATTTCTGAGCGCATGCACTGAGAATCACACATCTCTTCCGATAATGGGCACATTTTCTATTTTTCCATCCATGCAGCTAGCACGAACGTACATTTTTTAGCACGCCCTTATTTTCCGTTTTTGTGCTGTGGAATCAGTACTTTTTTCCTACTTGTATATATCTAGTGACTAGTGGTACATGCCAATAATGGGCACCTGTTTCCCCTTTTTTTCCCTAAAATGGAGCTGTTCTGCTCTACCTTTGTATAACAATTTTTGGTGCATGCCTGCCAATGGAGGACGCCTTTAGTATTGACTATTTATGGAACTACAGTACATTCTGTTCCTGCTCTTGTACGTGCACCATGCATGGTTAATACTAGTACTAGTATTATTGTCTCTGCACTGGTCACACTCACTCTCACACACAAAAGCTTACCTCCTGACCTCATGTGCTTCAAAAAAAACTTATTAGCATTTTTAGTTTTTAAAGTGGCCAAGCATTTAGTTTTAGATAACGCAATAACATCTTAGTTTCTACATCTAAATATGCACACAGCCTCATTAATCAGTTAGTTAATTAGTAAGGATGTAGCAAAAGTGCATGCCTTTTTTCAGGCGTGATTATACTAACTGCTTTGATATATATAAAGAGAAAACCGTGGGACTGACACACGATCGACAAAAACGATAAAAATGCATTCTATAAATAGTGTGTTGGTATCCTCAAACTTCTTCTCCTAGTAAGAGGTAAGAGTTCGTTCAGATTTATCAGATGCAACACAATAGATATTCGTAGCCATAAGCCACAGAATGACATTGACATGTCATGCTTTAAAGTGTGCATCAGTAAATTTGTTCGGCCTCAGTGCCTCAACAATACTAACCATCATTAAATCAAAGTGTCTAAAATAAGATTTTTAGATTATTGGATAAAAGCGTACTTTTGGATTTAATTTAATTCTTATATAAATTATAAACAGTAACTGATATACATGCATTATTATGCAACAAGAGTATAAACTAGATACGTATGTAACAAAACTACACATCTCTAATATACTCAATAATAGGAACAACAGAGTATCACTCAGCTTGACAAACATGATTGAAAGAAGATTAATCCTAGCAAATGTACTAATAAGCAGCAAGAGACGTAGAAGATTCGTGATGATGATACAAGGAAGCAGATCATGACCAGCTGATGACGATGAGGAAGCAGATCACAAGCAGTCACGTAGAGCCCTCTTCTGGTACAGGATCTCATTGTCCTGATCGTCAGTGCACACCGGCACAGCGGGATGAAGTAGTCTACCTGTGACGGGGCAGCAGAGAGGAAGCAAAATCATAAATTGTATGTATCTTTTGTGGCGGCGGATGATAGATATATAGATGGCACCCACCTGCATGTGTCCATGCCCCAGTCTTGGCCTCGGCCGACGCAAGGCGAGCAAGCATGTGTATGGTCTTCTAGTCCTCTCATCCACATGTGCTAAGGTGGTGGAGGATACACCTCCTTTTAAGTAGGTCTCTCTTCACCTCCACTAGCAATATGAGACTAAATCCTACTATGCCAGAATAACATCTTAGTGATGAGTAATGACTGTCATTAGTGATGAGTGATAACTGTCATTAGTGATGAGTGATACATACCCGTCGTTTGAACGCGTCACTAATGATAGTCACCAGCGGCGGGTCACAGTTAAGACCCGTCACTAAGGTGTGTCTCCTATGGCCTGAATAGACCTTTTGTCTATCACTAATGATTCTCATCAGTGACGAGTGTATTTACCACCTGTCACTAATGAAGGGTTGGAACCTCATGTGTCACTGATGACTCGGTCCTTAGTGACGGGTGGTAAATGAACCTGTCATAGTGACTCGATTATTAGTGACGGATGGTAAATGCACTTGTCACTAATGAACAAGTTATCAATGACGCATAATAAATGCAACCGTCACTAATGTAGTAACGGGGTGCAATTACAACATGTCACTAATGACCTCTTTAGTGACGCATGACATTTTCACCCGTTACTAATGTGCTCATCCCCCGAAGGGATTTACCTATTTCCTGGCTGCATCCTGAAGTAAAGTCAGGATTTGGCAACTGTCTTCTCCTGTAAACATATCACAACAGGAATATATGCACCATGTTGACCAAATCGATATCAGGTAACATATCAAACATATTACAATAGTACATCCATCATATCAACATTAGGTGACACATTGAGATCACTCAAGTTTAAATAATAATATACATAAGTCACAAGTGTACATCGAGATAACGAGAAACTACATAAGTTAAAATTGCAACCACAAATTAGACAAGTCAGTGTAGTGCCTCCCTACAATGGAACTTGCATTTCGAAGAGATGACTTCTATCATTATGAATGAGGTGATCCATCCTCAAATATTGAAGAGTGCAGACACCTCGATGTTGCTATCCAGTATGCTGAATTCCTGCTAATGAAAATAGTAATGCAAAAAGTATGCAATTAGCTTGAGCAAAATCATTATAGTATCGAATATTAAATGAATAAAAATAGTTATGAAAAGACTATACACAATTATCTTACATATAGAGATTTCATATTCTTTGCTGCCATGAGTAGCAGCATGTGACACGCAACGTAGAAGCCGCAAGTATTGCCTAGTATGGCATTGGAGAGAAAATAAACCATCGGTTTGAAAGAAAAAGATGTAGTAGTAGAGTATTTACAAATATGTCTGCTGGCACTTACTGTGAAGGCGGTCTTATGTGTCAGTATGCAGGGCTCATTGTAACGTACTTTGGATCATAGCGCATATACATGTCAAAAGCCCTACATGCAAAGAGGGATCCATTAGTCAAGATTTGAAAAAAAGTTTGAAAAGTTCAATATGTAACCTAAGTCATGAAGAACTTACTCGTCAAGGATTTGTTTGACCAAAGTATAGTCATGTACTCCCCGTTCGTTGTTACGTCCTACTACTGGTCTTACTGAATCGAGGTACCAGACCAAGTTTCACTTGGAGGAAATGACTAGTAAGATTCAATGGCCACCCATGTGGTGGGCGGCCATCATGTAGTCCTTCTTCGAAAAGTGGCTTATTACCCTAGCCACATATCCCACAACGGATTCTCTATCTTGTTCCATCATAGAAATAATCATAATTTGAGGGTCAAGGAATTTGAAGGGCTCCTTCTTCCTCGTTTCTTGCACCAAGTGTCTACCGATAAGAAGTTAGTTAGATTGGAGAATTAGTGGTAATAATTAATGAATGTCTTGTTTGAAAGGGCCTACAATGTAAAGCATTGCAATGACCCCATATTCAAGCTATCAAGGTTGAAGAGGTCATATAAGTCATTGAAGCCCATGAGGAAGTAGTCATCCCCATTCAAGAAGTGGCGATTTTTGTACTGGATGACAACAAAACTCTTCTTCACTTTACAGCCTTGCAGGTAGTAATTATGCATCTCGACACAATGTTGTTCTACCCTCTATAGTGAATCTGTCGTCAGTAAGGGCTTCCCAAGCTAGAATTTTAGGCAATCCTTAGTCCAACCTGCTCATATCTTGCGCTTCCTGGCGCTTGAGTCCTTACCAGAGGACTTGAACTTCTTCGGCAGTTGCTTCTTGGATCATGGCTTAGACTTCTTCTTCTACTACTCTAGACTGCCCTCAGGTTTCCTAGCTGAAGATGGCGGAGTGGGCAAAGGCGATGAAGTTGGCTCATCTCGAGGTTGAGGTTAGGGTAGGGAACTCGGTGCACTTGAATGTCCAGGCGAATTGGTCCTAGATGGTTCGTTGTGCATCATGATGTCCCCCCTCTTACATTGGATCCTTTGAAGAAGAGCTTGATCGAGTTTTCAGATCTCTTCATTGGGGGGTACGAGCAAACCTGTGTCTACGACATTGGCATGTATAAAATCCACGAATACCACAACATAACTAGGATGTATCAGTACCGTATGTAACATCTGGACCTCTGGATGCACCTGGCCTTCTACAATCTCAATTTGGTAGCCACCAGGTCTTGTGACCAATGAGCATGGTGTGGGCCCATCAAGAACGTCTATAGTATCTAGCTCCATAGATGGAGAGAAGACAAGTTGTTCAACCTCTCTGAAGGCTTGACTACTCCTGCGTCCAGCAATGGGGCTATCACCCGCTGGTGCACTAGGAATTATGACTCCCTGTGACGTAAACATTTGCAGGAGGTTTTGATAATGCTCTTTGTGATTGACTGGGTCTATGCTTGCACATCGATTGGACCTGACCTCTTCCTCTTCTTGTACATCCTGACGTGTTCAAGGAAGCCTAACTTCCAGCTCTAGGAACTAGACACGTCTCACATGCGACCTGGGTGCTTAGGGTCGCCTAGCGTAGTGGAGAGCTCATCATGTTCTCTTACCCCTGAAAATGAACCTTTGATGGATTGGGATGCTATTTATTTCATCTTTATAATGACTGCCTTGGTTTCGCTGGATTTGAAGGTGGTTTCTCCATTATCTGATCGCTTACCCCTCGCTCGCAAATACAATTAGGATCTTCCTGGGAATTGCAACCAAGGATTCTTGTAGCCTTCGTTTACTAACTTTTCATCCCCACCTAGCATTTCTCCCTATTCCCCATGTACCTGCTTGTGCCTAGGTTGTGGTTCTACTTGTTCTTTACCCGAAGCTACTTCTTTGCTAAACTCTCCGTTTGGAACACCTCTAAGCTCTTTAACCCCACAAAAGCTTTTCAGTCCTCCATTTTCATATATGGGTACTTGCTAAAGGGCTTCAACCCTTTTGCCATATGCTCATTCACAAGCTTGTGCTTGTGGTTTCTCCAAAGTTTAACTATCATTTTCATAGAAGCCATGCAACCCTTCGCCTTCATGTTCTCTGGGAACTCCAGAAACGTATTAACGTCGTCATTGAATAATGCGTTCTTTTGAGCCATAATGAGGTCACTAAACTTAAGAATGGTCAATGGAATCGAACCCTCTCCCGAGCATTAAGGTATGTAATCTTCTGCAACCTCTATAGGGCCTTTTTCTCTGTAGGCACATCGTCATCATCGATTTTTGTGACAGTAATCTTGTCAATCAGCCACTTTGCTTGTGCCATTGGACTTCGTACTGTTGCTCCACTGGGACTTGGTTGTGCAGACGTTTGATTGCAAGTTTGTCCTTCATTAGAGGATCCCGATGAAGACTCGTTGGCAGACATCTAATAGATACAAATATGCAGATTTAATTGTATAAGTATTAGTAACTATATTCACTTTTATATGAATTTATGAAAATATGATGTATTTCTTATCTAAAACGATGGATTCTAGCTGATTTCTAATAGGTAAAGATAAGTCATAATCCCATTCGAGGATATGTGATCCGAGTAGGTTTCCATACTCTTGTACGGTTCTAGAGAAAATTCCAGCAGCACCTCCCCATTGTTTTCCAAATGCATGTCTTGATAATGAGCCGAGAGGGTGTGTATCCGGAGAACAATAGGGAGACACCAATGAAATTCTCTCTACAACTATACAAGAGCACAAAACCTACTACATGAGCCATATATCCTCAAACTGTCCAAAGTACGTGGATAATACGAGAGCATCTTCTTATAAATATAGTGAGTTGCTAAGTCATATTTATAATCAAACACCTCAGAATAGGAGACGTAGGTGATGCAAACTAAATTCACTTTTAGTATTTTTTTACAAAGTTAGTTTTAATTTCCTAAATATCATCATTAAAGAAAAAATGGATAACTTAGCAGATAAGCAGGACCTTACAATGATTTAATAATATTTTGCACATATAAGCATTGAATATCATGTGTAAAGAAATAACTGAACAAATATGCGAATAGGATTTCTGTATTGTTGTAAAACATGTGACAATATGAGCAAAAATGATATTCCAACAATAACAGTAGGACAAATACACAAGTAGTCAATAAACATGATCTTACACTCATTGAATGGAAGCATATTATGAATAATCGAGCTACAAATGTATAATATCATCTAAACAGTGAGATTATGCATAACTATTGCTATCTGATTATCAATTCAGTTGGCCCTAGGGCTTATAATGTCCCTGCTCCCTAACTGTCTAAAAGTTCTTCACCAATTAGGCAAGACAACGATACAACTAGTTACTAATCCTGAAAAATTGATGCTGCTCAAAATATAGCCACCATTTTTTAGAGAACAAACTGCTAGTACAACACAAAACCAACTAGCATTCAGGAAAATGTAAAGCTCGTGCTAAACTGTACTTAAATGACTCTATGAACAATTGACCAAACAAGAGTTTACCAGGCTGATAGCATAACAGAGATATCACCAAACCAATTAATAGGTGCTAGCAACAGCAGTAATCCAACCAGAGTAACACAGCAACATGCAAAGGATATAAAGTAGAGTACTATAAGAATTGCCTAATCTCAGAATTTAACAATCATCATCGAGCTAAGCACATCCTAGGCAAAAACACTACCCAGCATGATAGCATAGCAGGGTTACCTGGATAGTAGAGCAATCGAGCATCGGCAGGAGGGGCGGCTAGCGTCGGTGAGGAGGGGACATCGGGAGGCCTACCTCTATGGATGAGGACGATGGCGGTGCAGAGAATGGTAGCGTAGGCACCTCAGCGTCGGGGAGGAGGCGGCAAGCTCCTCAGCGTCGGGGTGATGGTCCTCGGCGATAGCAATGTGGGCTCCTCGGTGTCGGGGTAGTCGGGGACTAGGGTGCAAGGGAAGACAGAGTCGTGGAAGGGGATGAGGATGGCGGAGAGGTAGTGGCGACCTCGAGGATGACCGGGAGAAGGAGGGGGGTGGCCTCGGTGACGAGGGTGCAGGGGCCTCAGCATGAAGGTGTTGATTGAGGAGGAGGGGCCGGAGCACACGGCGATGAGGACGAGGGTTGCAGGCATCGAGGAGGCAAACCTTCAAAGGCCAAGGGAGAATCTCAGCTTCAAATCACCAAGATTTGATTGGTCCTCAACAGAATCACCAAAAAATCGCTCCTTTGCTAAGAAGCTGGTGGACAAACATTGTCTGGTCATGTTGCTCAATGCAGAAAATAACAGTAAACATCACTCATTAGTAACGGGTAATAAGGACACCTGTCACTAATGACTTTCACATTAGTGACTGGTGATAAGGAACCCGTCAATAATGATGCTAGTCGGGAGGTCATCTCGACCAGTGCAATAACAGCACATTAGTGTTGGTTGACAACTTCAACCCATCACTAATGACTTTCACATTAGTGATAGGTCTCATCACAACCCATCACTAATGATGAGGCCATATTTAGGAACGTGTGACCTATCTACCTATCACTAATGACTACATTATTAGTGACAGGTTTTGAGGTGACTCGTCACTACTAATCTCCCCCAGACAATTGGAATTTCCATAAGAGATCAACTTTTAGAACAGATGCATACAAACAGACAATACTTCAACATATCGCATTCAATAGAACTGAACTTTGATCCCATTGAACATATCGCATTTAACAAACTAGAGTACTTATCAAATTAAATTAGAGTACTTAACCCTAACTATACAACAAAATAACCCTATCTACTTCCAACTTCTCGCCGCACGCGCGCAAAATACTTCTCTTCGTGGAATCACAAAAGAACATCCCAAAAGAACGTCCTACACCCTAACTAAAGTCATGTTGTCTTCGTCACCAGCCGCGCCTACATCATTGACGTCTAGAAGTCATCGTCAAGGACCATGTCGTCGTCCTCGTTCTTGAAGTCTTCTCACACATCCCACTTGTCGTTGTCATTCTCCTCTAGCTCCTCCTCCTCCTGCTCCTCCTCATCCTCCTCCTCCGTCGCCTCCTCCTCCTCCAAGCGCCACCTCTTCAGAGCCAGCTCGTCAAGGAAGTCTCTCAGTCAAGATCAAAGACCTCTGATCTGCCAGAGCTGGCAGAAAACCATCCCATCGTCTGACAACTTCAGCACCACCTCTACCTCTTCGTCGAACGAAGGCGGCATGGGAGGGGTAAGCGGAGGTTGTGGTGGTGATGGAGACCCTGTAGTGGCCGTAGATGGTGATGGCATCGGAGTTGTCCATGGCTAGGGCGAGAGTGAGCAGAGTAAAGTGGTTAAGGGCACGTGAGAGTGAGTAGTGAGCCATTAATTAGTGATCAGTGTCCTCAGCACATTAGTGACGGGTCTTCGAACAACCTGTCACTAATAAAGAGGCTACATTTTAGTGACGTATGTTGTCTCTATCCATCACTAATGACTACATTATTAGTAACGGGTTTTGAGGTAACTCATTACTAATATCTTTAGTGATAGATCGTTCCCTCGTTGTTACTAATGACTTCTCGTTAGGGACGGGTCTTGGCCAGGTCCCAACCCGGACCACGCGTTAGCGACGGGTCATTACTGGACTCGTCACTAATAGTGTATCAGTGACGCGTACTGAGGAGTCGTCACTAATAACGTGTCTTCTTTGATGATTTCTTACGTAGTGGTCACCGCCATTATTTTCTTAATAAGTTCTTAAGAATTATTAAGAATTTTTCTTAAAATAAAATAGGTCAAAACTCATATATCTAACAGGTACATAGACCATGGAGGATGCCCCTAGTATGAACTATATATGGAACTTTATAGTACACTCCTGTTCCTGCTATAGCACGGTACTGTACACCATGCATGGTACTGCTAGTGTTGCTGTCTCTGCAGTGGTCACAATACTACAAAGAGGTCTGTCAAAAAACCTACTGGAACCAAACGACTGATTATCACAGCCCACTGTGATACTCATGTAAACCAAGCGACTCGTCACTTCAAACCTATTGGAAAAGTGTTTTTATAGTGTTAGCAGTGTGCACAGTGGAGGCACGTACGTATGAACCAACCGACACAGAGAATCCTTTCCTCGGAGAAAAATGTGTCCCGTGAGGCTGTCACAGTGTTGCCCAGTAGTGGTGGTAGATGTACTTTCTTCTATTTTTGAGGAAAGTAGATGAACTTTCTTCTATTTTTGAGGAAGTAGATGAAGTTTCTTGACTTCCAGTGGTCGTGCATGGATTACTGGATCCTTTCTGCTTCTTCTTCAGTGCTTCTACAAGAACTTTTCATGTGTTTGTACGAGGTAGCAAGTTATTTGAATTTTGAAGCAGTGATTTGTACAAGTTCTCGAAGTACCTACATGGTGGCATTTTGGATTGTAAGGTGTTTGTATTTTCGAAGCAGAGAAATGTTTTGCTTTTCAGGTGACAAGACGAACTTTATTTCTATGCTTGCTCACTGCTTGGTCTAAATGAACGGTGAGTCGGTGACAACTGACAACACTGTGTTTGTAACAAAAATCAAGTTAACTATTTTTGTTGTAGAAAAGCAAATAACAAGGGCACGGACTGCGTTAAATTCTTGAGTTGGACATCTCTTTAATTTGGAACTGGAAGGACATCCCACATGAATTTCAATTCTGTTTTATAACCTTTTTCATTCATAGGCGAAAAGATAAAAATTTTGGTTTTTTTTCATTATCTACTTTGTGGGTCTTACATATAAGTGAAAGAAAATTTAGAAATTAAATATTCCATTCTCCTCCAAAACGCACGAAATTTTGCTGAAATTTTAATCCATGCATCCCACTACTGCTTCAGAACTGCTTATCGTGCTTAATGATCTACATTGAATGAACAAGATGTACTAAATTGAAAAATAAAAACTGTCTAAAACGAAATACATATATAGATGGATCATTCAACGATTCCTTGGAGTTGTGATTGACTTGTACCCTTACGTTCAATCGCATCCATGTTCTTCTCTGTATGGATATATGGGCCAGTGGTATTGAAGCATGCAGATGATATGATATATATTGTTTGAGTAAATTTAAAAAATCTACAACTATTTCAACACATGTTGAAAAAAACTATAATTTCTAGTGCTCATTTTAAAAACTTATAACTATTTTGATACATATTAAAAAAAAGGGAAAACTGCAAAAACCCCCCCAAAAGTCACTTGGATTTTGACTTTCCCCCCCAAAAGTTGTTTTGTTGCAAAAAGCCCCCCAAAAGTTTGACTTTGTTGAAAAAACCCCCTAAAAATTCAAAAAAATAAAAAAATCATTAAAAAAATTCTAAAAAAAACTAGAGACAATTCTAAGACCTTCTGTGAAATTTGTTTTCAAAAATAATATCCTTTGCATCATATTTCATGGAGAGGAAGTTTGGAAAAAAAAGAAAAATGTGCAGCTCATTTATTAACTCATGTTATTTTAACTTTGTCATGTCTACCATTATTTTTCCTACACAAATAATTGTTTAAGTAAACTAATAAAAGTGGTTTCACTAATTTTGGGGGTGTTATGGATTAGTTATGAATTAATCTATCTGCAACCCATTTACTGAATCCTGCACGTTACAATAACTATTTCAAGATTTCATGTATTTTTACAAGATAGAGGATCATGTAAGAAGACTAAAAAATTTTGTTTCATGATTTTTGGATTAGTAAATAATTAACTATGCATTTAACTCGAATTAATAAATGAGTTGCACGTTTTTCTTTTTTTTCAAACTTACTCTCTATGAAATATGATGCAAAGGATATTATTTTTGAAAACAAATTTCACAAAAGGTCTTATAATTGTCTCTAGTTTTTTTTAGAATTTTTTGTGATTTGTTTTAAAAAAATTTGAATTTTTAGGGGTGTTTTTGCAACAAAATCAAACCTTTGGGGGTTTTTTGCAACAAAACAACTTTTGGGGGGGAAAGTCAAAATCCAAGTGACTTTTGGGGGGGTTTTTGCATTTATCCCTAAAAAAAACTATAACTTTCTCACTATGGATCCACTTGTTATAGAGGATGACAGTTGGTCTCACAGTAATCTTCTATTATATGTCATAGAGGATGATAGGTAGATTCACAATAAGAAAGCTATAGTTTTACAACGTATGTTAAAATAGTTGTAGGCTTTTTAAATGGGTACTAGAGATTGTAGTTTTCTATAGTATATGTCAAAATAGTTGTATGTTTTCGTAATTTACTCATATTGCTTTCATGCCTTTTTCACATATTCAATTTAATTTGCAGATATATATGTTCTTGTAAAAATTTATTTTTCTGTTATTTTTTAACAGCATGGAGCGAATCCTTGACCAATATGAGGGGTATTTGTTATGTGAAGGTTGAGGTGTGTGCTGGGAGAACAAACTGAACTGCAGGTAAGAAGGGAGAATATATTGGAAGAATAATTCTCTGATACCACAATCACTATAGATCTCAAATAATAATACCGTTCGTGTGCTCTTGATCTTACTGATGACTCTGAGTTAGTATAATTTACATGGGAACATGAGCTACGACATCATCAAGTTGAGGTCAGGATTGAAGCTCTACAGAAGAGCCAAAGGTAACAAAATTAAAAAATTATTAACCAAAAAGTATTTCATCGAAACTTTGGCATCTATGTGCTTCAAAGTTCAAACCAAACACCCTTTAAAAAGTATATGTGCATTTTCCAAAAGAAGAGTAAATTTTAAAAACCTACAACTATTTTGATATATGTTACAGAAAACTACAATTTCTTATGCATATTTCAAAAATATACAATTATTTTGACACATGTTAAAAAAACTATAATTTTCTTACCATGAGCTCATCTATCATCTTATATGATATGTTGCAAAAAAAACTGTAACTTTCTCACCGTAGACCACAACATGCGTTAAAATAGTTGCAGATTTTTAAAATAAGCACCAGAAGTTATAGTTTTTTACAACATGTTTTAAAATAGTTATAGATTTTTAAATTTTACTTCCAAAAGAATCTTCTGTTTACTTGAGATGACCCATAGCTGATAGATAGTGCCCTCATACTCATATTTTTCATATCCATGGCTCAGGAATCTTATGGGGGAGCAACTGGACTCCCTGACACTGAGACAGGTGCAGTAACTTGAGCACCAGATAGACAGCGCTCTGAGGAACATCAGATCCTGGAAGGTACAATCATATGACTACTACTGGATCCATCCGATTTTTTTACTTACATTACTTAATTTTTGCGGCTTTTGAGACTAACTTTGATCACTATCATTGTGTACTAATAAAATTATACTTCTATGTAACTATTAATTTTTCAAAGACAATCTAATTATATAATTTCCATAGAGACAATCTTGACAGTTTTAATCATATTAATGGTCAGACCTTTGAAATTTTGACAGTAGATGGCAAATAAAGAAAATGGTGGGCGTAATAAGCAGCAACAATGTTTTCTTGATGATCATTTCAGTGTTCTCAATGCCTCTTTGATCTCACTTTCAGGACCATGTCTTGCTCAATTCATCGGGGAGTTCCGAAAGAAGGCAAATGCTATAACATGTTTTTTTAAATGAAATGTTAAACCACTTTGATTCTTCAAATTCTGTTATGCTTAGAACATCTCTAACTCACTTCCTAAATTTGTCTCTCTATTTCCACATAAGGAGCTCCGTATCATGATTCTCTCCCTATTTCTCAATGTGCTCCAACCCACTCCCTAAATTTAGCACTCTATTCTCCACTCACCTATATTTTATTAATATTTTATAACTACCAAATAGATCTAACCATTTTATATTCAACAGCTGGATTTCCAACAACTATTTTTTCAATAGCTAAATTTTACGGTTCTATATAAGTATCTGCTCATTGTTTTGAACTAGAGAACGAAACAAAAATAAGTTTCATTCTAGGTGACTGAAATTTCACAGCACAGATAAAAATGTTCAATTCTAGTTATACATAATTCTAATTATGCATAACTCTATAGACACTCACTCTCATTCACAGTAATGCTACACTAGAAGCTGTGGACAAGGCTTTGCTAGAAATCTACACTAGCAGTGCTGCACAAAGCCACAAACTGAATGACCACAACACACCAGACATACACATTGCATTCAACCATTTACTTTACATTTGTACAATCAGCTTCTTTTCTCTTGCGTCCCAAAGCAACCTGACAATAGGGTATCCAGCCAATCTGCCAATTCAATTGAGAGAAACAATATAATGACGAAGGCTGAAGCAGCTCACGGTGGTTGCTTACCACAGAAAAGACCAAGGAACCACTTGAATTGATTCAGTTATGCGAATATGGCCTTCACATCTTCAAAAAACTGCATCAGCAAATTTGGCACCATCAACCTGTAGAGGCACAACCAGATATTTATTCATTTCACAAAGAAAAAGTATTTTACCTCGACAATACCTAACAAATCACAAGAACAAAAATCCGGAGATATGATCACTGTGAGCTGCTTCTTCCCCTATCTCTAAGTAAATCAAAACCAAACCCCCATTTTATCTCTATACGAATCAATCCCCAACCAATCCTATCTCTATTTGGTTTCGATTTCGATCAAAAAAGAGGGGGTCTCGATCAGTTGAGGGAGACGCAAATTGGGAAGGGGCTGATGCCCTGCTGCCCTCCTATGCCGCCGCCGTCATGGATGGACACTACGTGAAAAATAGATAAAGGAGACACGAAATTAGTGACGAGTCGTAATATAACCCGTCACTTATAATAATAGTGACAGATCGTAACATGACATGTCACCTATATCAGGTCATAAGTGACGGGTCATAATTTGACCCGTCACTTATGAGTGGTACAAGGTGACCCGTTACTGATGACAAATAATAAGTGACGAGTCACAATTTGACTCGTCATTTATGACTGGCATAAGGTGATCCATCACTTATGATAAATAATAAGTGACGGTCACCTTGGGCACTCATAAGTGACGGGTCAAATTGTGAACTGTCACTTATGACCTGACATCAGTGACGGGTCATATTGTGATCCGTCACTAATGATAATAGTCATAGATACTTAGTTCACTAATATTTTTTATTTTTCATGCGATCGTTTGCATGAGATATTCAGAAATTCATAAAATATTAATACAATTTTATAGGTAAATTATAACCAGTTACCTATCAAATTTTATATGTAAATATTTTATATGTAAATATTAATACAAATTTTATATGTAAAATAAAAAAAATCAGTCATTAGTGACGCGTCAAAATTACGACTCGTCACTTATGACCTTCGGCAAAGAAGGTAAAAGGATAAAGTATCCGATGTTCATCACAAACACGCAATAGCTGAGGTGGTAACACGTGTGCGCGAGGGGAGGTGGCGTGTTCGATTCCCGCTTGACGCAAAGACTGAAAATAGTGCTAAAAAATAGAAGTGACCCGTGGCCAGTGGTGATAGGCATGTGTTGAGATGGCTCAGGTGAAAAAAATATTTTTTTGACCTTTTTTTAATCAAAAAACGCGAAAAACGTAAATCAATCATAAGTGACGGGTCGTAACTCTGACCTGTCACTTATGACTTATAATAAGTGATGGGTCACAATTATGACCCGTCATTTATGACCTTAATAAGTGACGGATCAAGTTTCGACCCGTCACCAATGATCTTATTGGTGACGGATCTTTACCCGTCACTTATGACTAGTCATCAGTGACGTATTCGGAGTGACGAGTGCGACACCCATCACCCATGACGATTATGACCTGTCACTTTTGAGCTTTTTTCACGTAACTGGGGGCGCAAGGGGGAGCAGTGGGCAGGAGCTTGCTGCCGCAGACAGTGGAGGCGCATAGAGAGATGAAAGGACTGGAGGCCCTGCCATGGTCACGCCGCCCCTCGAGGCTGTGCAGAGGAGGTCCGAAGCAGGAGAGGAGAAGCGGGCGAGGCGGATCTTGGTGGGAGGAACAAATCCTTCTATCAATCTCGGACGTTGGCCGATGAATCAAGGGCTAAGGGTGGCAGAGCTCGGTGGGATGCACAGCACGGCTTGGTGGGATGGCAGCATGGTTCGGCGTGGCAAGGCCTTCGGCCGGCTTCCTGCTCCTTCCTCCCTATCCAGAGCGGCGGCCGACATAGAGGTAGGCAGCAGCGAGCGTCGCCATCCGGCTCCTCTACGCCTCGGGGAGCCGCTAGGGCAATAGGGCCTCCGGCCCCTCTCTCTCCATCTACCCCCCCCCCCTCTCCTCTATCTTCCTCCAAACGGATTTGGGGTCGGATTCGTTGGAGGATAGGATAGCGGCTCCATTTCAAACGGATTTAGGTTCTCTTCAAATCCCTTTGTTGCATGAATGGTTGCTGATCGCACTGTCTAGAGTGTCGGACACATATGTTAGAATTCAATTCGAATTCAGATGTCCGCTTCTATAAAGAAAAATTGGACACACGAAATACAACTTAGAATCTAACATAGTTGTCGAAATCCGACTCGGATTTATGGTGTCCGATTTGATAAAAAAAAAATATGAGTGTTCAGGTAACACCTGACTCTGAAGAAGGTAAATCTTCTCAATTACCTATGCAACAAAAAGTAAGCTTATATTCTGGTAGCGCAATGATGCATTTGGGCAACTACGGTGCGCACAGTTTTCCGTAGTCTATTATGAACTGCAATCCCCACATGTACTTCTGAAAGTGAAGTGATGCATTTTAATTTCTGTCGCGTTTACGCGGCATGTTTGAAGTAGTCCATCGCACGACATTTCCCTACTTGGATCGAGTTGGAGCTGATGATTCTCAGTTACCTCACAATGTATGACTCATGGAGTTGAGCTCATTGTAACTTAACTGGTGTTCTGCCGTGTTCATGTGAGAAGGAGTAGGCTGAACTGGAGGCATCCCCCTGCACAGCTTCATCTACTGCAGAAGCCTCCATTCCAAACCTGAACATCCGGTGAGCATCCATCCATCCACCCACTCTCTCAATTGCTTGGCACGTTATTTGTTCGTTCAGTTCCCTCAACTGAAACTCTGAGAGCTGGCCGGTAAACCGCAGTGCCCCTGACTCCAACGAGGTAGGACTGGCGAGCGGCGAGCGGCGGCTTGCCGTGGTGGATGCTCCGGCCGTCAGCCAACGGTTAGAGGAGGACTGAACCTGAATACGTGTGGCCTCAGATGTCGTGTGGTTGTCTCACTCTGACACATGGTTGCTTAATAATGAATGAATGTCACCAGCTAAAGGGAATGGATCCCCTGACTTCAGGTGACTTTAAATTGATGTGAACCGTTGAATTTAAGATGGACTGATCTGGTTTGATGCTACAATGATGCTACAGTATTTTCTGCTACAGTACCATGCATGAAGTCACGGTACTGCCCATCCCTCACATTTCACTCTTCATCTATGACTTTTCCGTGCTAAAATCAGAGAATTTCGATCCCAACTAAAGATGCTGGAACCTAATTCAATTCGTTTTGATCTCCCTCATGTGGTGTCTGTGACATAGAATTTTTTTAATCTTCTAAATAAAAAATTGTCCAAATTTAAAATTTTACAGGTCTAGACTCATATTGTCTTTCTAACGGGCAACATGTTTAAAAATATAAAAATATTGTGTTCCAATATTATCAAAATTTAAAACACTATTAAAATAGTTATAAAAAATTCTGAAAAAATTATGTAGTATAGAGAATGTTATCATCTAGCTCTTCAATAAATTTCAACTCAAATAATTACTTCGATAGTGTTTTTTTTAGAATCCTAAATTTTGTTTTTTCTCATTGTACAAGCCATATTTTGTTTGAAAAATTTTAGAGAGCTAGATGATAACATTCTCTATAGCACATAATGTTTTTAGAATTTTTTATAACAATTTAGATAGTGTTTTAAATTTGAGAGCATTAGAAAGTAGTATTTTTTATTTTAAAACCTATCACCCGTTCAAAGGGTGACAGGATTTAGATCTATAATTTTTTAAAACGGAGACATATATTTACAATTTTTTATTTAAAAATATAAAAATAAAAAACATACTACATATGCTGCTGATTGGGGGCAAAAATCCAAAAGTGGACAACATATACAATCGTATTTGCCAAAATAGACAACATATCATCGCATTTACAATTCTAGCATGCATATTAGGCACCTCATTTACCGAAAGCCGTTTTACGGTAAATGATGTGCCGAATATAGGTCGGCTCCACCGTATTTAGCACACGAGGTGCCGAATATAGCACTATAGACCATATTTATTACTTCATGTGCCGAAAATCAAGTGTATTTAGTGCTATAAACGGCACCTCACTTGTCGAAAATGGCCTGGATTCTATGTGGTCGCATTGTGTTGCCTCATTGTCACGTTACGTCACGTCGATCGGTTGTTTTGGCATGGCTGGTTTGGGTGGTGCTGGATTTTGTGCTAATTGTGTCGCGTGCTACCCGCTATAAAGTGAGGAGTGAGGAGGAACAGCAGAGGAAAACAGTGGAGCTCTGGCGAGGAGCAGAGGCGAGGAGCAGCAGAGGTGAGCAGCAGAGCTCAGGAGAGGGGGAGCAACACCGCGGGGAGAGGAGGAGCAGCAGCATGAGATTAGTTATAGTAAGTATTTAGATTATGTAGGTAATTAGTACTTAGATTAGTAGTAGTAATTAGAGTAAGTAGATTATTTAATCCATTCGATACATTTGATAAATTATATTAAATGTAATCGAATGGATGGTGTACTTGTACTCCTACTCAATTTATCTAATTATGGATCCTGATTCGTAGTTCAGGTTATTCATAATTTAGGCATACATCACATTGGTGACAAAGGATGAGGTTATGTTCCTATGGCTGGGCTCAAGTTCGTCCATCATGCAAATGTGCTCGACCACAATCAACATCTCCCAATAGTCAGCCCACTTCCTCTTGAAGCTATGCACTCATCACGGGTAACTCTCATTCGCACACTTGACATCATAGTCATAGCTTGCTTGACTTGACAATATAAAACTGTCGTCAAAGAGGTAAAAAAATCCTAGATAGGAAGTGGGTTGGTCTTAAAATAATCAAGTCGCAACATACTTCATGACCTGACTGGTAGGATACCTAGCACCTTGAGTCACCTCATTCAGCGTATACTCCTAGGCCACTTGATTTCCTTCATTCACCACAAGGTTGTTAAAGTTAGGATTATCCCAGTCCGTGGGAACTGAAGCATCGTTCTCATCATCCGAGATGTCATACTCAGGTGATTTTTCAAGCTCATGATCATCCTGGTCCATCTATTTAATTAGAGAAGGGATTCATTCCCCATCGTCTGCCTCAATGGTAGATTCATTTGAATAATCGGGTGAATGTGCACTATCTGGATCGACATCCTCCTCATACTCTTCCTCGACACCCTCCTCCTACGTGTACCCCCACCCTATATCTCCTTAACTGTCTCCTTATTCTACCATTACACAAGCAACATAGGAGGTCAACCTTTGTGCACAATATCATGCAGGTACTTCTTCCACATTTCATCTTCATAGAGAGGGAACACTTCCCAGTACACACCTTCTTTGTAATGGTTGTCAACAATGTTAATGGTCATCTCTTGAATCTCGAGGTCTATTTTGAAACCCCGCATCAATCAGGCATATAAGTATTTGACACTTTCGTGCATAGGTCTAGAGATACTCTTGTCCATTGACTGAAATACAAATAATACTACCCCTTTCGGACCATATAATATTTCCTGTCCCTATAAAAAAAATCCTAAACTACCACATATCCGACATACCTGGCAACCATTGACAAAAACTCTAATATTATTGCAACAGAAAATAAATAATTATTTAAAACTACATCTGCAATAGAAAATTGATTACAAATATAGCTCAACATGTAATCTATACTGCAACAAAATATTCTCGAACCGTACATCAAACAGCTCTAAATCCTACATCTACCACTTCAGTTATGACTATACTATATCTAAAACATACATATAATACCTAACATATGTCTAAATACTACATCTAATTACTAGAATATACATATAAATATGATCTAATTGCTAAACTATATCAAACCCTAATTCTAAAACTAGATCTACATTCTAACCTATGACTAGTAGCTATCCTACTATATTTGTAAAAAACTTCTAGATCTCACATCAAACCTATGTCAAAACCTAGCACTACTGATTATCCTACCGGGTTTATAAATAAATCGAAGAAAAAAACATACCTTTTTTCTCTGGCAAGGCTTCACCGCACAATTTCCCCCTCTCCCCTCCCCTCCCCTCCTCTCATCTCATCTCCTCTCGACTTAGTGGGAACAAATGAGGTGTGATGCAAGCAGGACCGGCCACACTGGTTTAAATACCCAAAAGGTCTTGCCCCTGCGGGACCTTTTGGGTGGGCCCGCACGATGGAGATGTCATAAAGATCTTGCTCGTTCAGCGGACGAGAACTTGATCTCATCTAATGAACAGGCGAGATCTTTCTCTCTCTGGTTATTTAATTCAGTGACTCTCGGGGCCCACAAAATCCCGTCCGTTCAACGAGCGAGATCTTATTCTCGCATGTTGAACGGACGACGGTATGTTAGACCTGCGATTTTTTGAAATGGACGTGTATTCTTGAAAATATCAAAGAAATAAAATATATAAAAAATCTATATTTCAAGGCCATGAGCTGAAGTCTGGACAGCTTGGGCCTGCTTCTGCCCTTGGATAATGCATGACTAGCAGAACTTAGTGGTTGTGCTGGGGTCTTAGGGAAGCGGTTCTCCATTCGTTCCGGTCGATCTTAGGATTTCTTACCTTCCCGCCTAGGCTAGCTCCCACGCCAATCCAGAAGCATATGTTACAGAAACTACAGCAAACTAAATGGGCTGGACTAAAATATAGCAATACATTGTGAGCCCAATCATCGGCAAAAATTCAAAAATAAACAACATATACAATTGTATTTACCAAAATAGATAATATATCATCATATTTACAATTCTAGGATACATATTGGACACCTCATTTACCGAAAACCATTTTTCGGTACGAGGTGCCGAATATAGACCGACCTCACTATATTCGACAGAGGTACCGAATATAGTACTGTGAACCATATTCGGCATCTCATGTCCAAAAATCAAGTGTATTCAGCACATGAGATACCAAATATGATCCACAGTACACAGACTTTCTTTTGTTAGGATGCTGTTCTTTTTATGGAATCCTTGTTTCTGTCATTTCGGTTGTTATTTTCTGAGTTCTGTTTTTTAGGCTTGTTTCCTTTTCGAAGGGTACAACCAGAACGAACACTACCTATGCATCCCACACTCAACCACCCATGTGCATCTCTCAAACATGCTAAGGAAGAGATTGGACGGCCCTTGGCCGTCGGTGCGCAAGAAACGCGTAGTCCAACTAAACACGTACACGTATGTGCACCTGCTCAGGATTAATCATGTGATAACTCACACCTAGTGTGGGAGCTAGCCTAGGCGGGAAGGTAAGAAATCCTAAGATCGACCGGAACGAGTGGAGAACCGCTAGCCTAACACCCCAGCACAACCACTAAGTTCTGCTAGTCATGCATTATCCAGGCGCAGAAGCAATCCCAAGTTGCCCAGACTTTAGCTCATGGCCTTGAAATATAGGATTTTTTTATATATTTTTATTTCTTAATGTTTTCAAAATAAACAGCCGTTTCAAAAAATCACAAGTCTAACCTACCATCGCCCGTTCAACGGGCGAGAACAAGATCTCGCTCGTTGAACGGGTAGGATTTTGTGGGCCCTGGCGGTCAACGAATTAAATAACCAGATAGAGGAACATCTCGCTCGTTCATCAGACGAGATCAAGTTCTCGCCCGTCAGGCGAGATCTTCGTGACGTCTCCACCGCACAAACCCACCCAAAAGGTCTCATCCGTTGAGGGGGCGAGAACTTTTTGGTATTCAAACCGGCGTGGCCGGCCTTGCTGGCATCACACCTCATTTGTTCCCACTGAGTCAAGAAGAGAGGAGATGAGAGGAGGGGAGGGGAGAGGGGAAAATTGTGTGGTGAAGCCCTATCCGAGGGAAAAGGTATGTTTTTTCTCTGATTTATTTATAAACCCGGTAGGATAGTCATTAGTGCTAGGTTTTGACATAGGTTAGATGCTAGATGCTAGATTTTTTTTACAAATCTGATGGGATAGCCACTAGACATAGGTTAGAATGTAGATCTGGTTTTAGAATTAGAGTTTGATATACAGCATTTAGATCATATTTATACGCATATTTTAGCAATTACATGTAGTATTTAGACATATGTTAGGTATTAAATATAAGTTCTAGACATAGTGTAGCCATAACTGATGTGTTAGATGTAGTATTTAGAGGTGTTTGATGTACGGTCCGGGAATATTTTGTTGTAGTATAGATTACATATTAGGTTATGTTTGTAATGAATTTTATATTGTAGATGTAGTTTTACATAATTATTTATATTTTGTTGCAATAATTTTAGGGTTTTTGTTGATGCTTGCCAGGTATGTCGGATATGTGACAGTTTAGGATTTTTTTTATAGGGACAATGAAATATTATATGGTCTAGAAGAGGTAGTATTGTTCAGTCAATGGACAAGAGTATCTCCAGACCTATGCACGAAAGTATCAGACACTTGTATGCCTGGTTGATGCGGGGTTTCAAAATAGACCTCAAGATTCAAGAGATGACCATTAATATTGTGGGCAACCATTACAACGAATGTGTATACTGGGAGGTGTTCCCGCTCTGGGAAGATGAAGTGTGAAAGAGGTACCTGCAGGATGCTGTGCACAGAGGTTGACCTCCTATGTTGCTTATGCAATGGAAGAATAAGGATGCAGTTAAGGAGATACAGGGTGGGGGTACACGGAGGAGGAGGGTGCTGAGGAAGAGTATGAGGAGGATGTCGATCCGGATGGTGCACATTTACCGGATTATTCGAATGAACATACCGGTGAGGTAGACGAGGGGAAACGAATCCCTTCTCTAATTGAATAGGAACATAACCTTGTCCTTTGTCACCAATATGATGTACGCCCAAATTGTGAATAACCTGTACTACAAATCAGGGTCCATAATCAGGCAAATTGAGAAGGAGTACAAGTACACTATTAGCTACAACAAGGCATGGATGGCGAAGAGGAAGGCAATCGAGATGAGGTTCAAGACCTATGAAGCGTCATATGAGAATATGCCACATTTACTGCAGATCATTACTCGAAGGAATTTAGGGACGCATTACGATATTGATAAGTACCCATTGCTGTCCAAACCTAGCAAGTACGTTCTAAAGTAACGTTTCTTCGCATTGGGGCATGTGTCAATGTATCAGGAACCGGGGGTCCCTGAGTCCCGAGGCCAGGCCAGCCGTCCGCCACGTGTCACCATCCCACAAGATCCCTCCTACGGGATGAGGAAAATCTAAGTTCTGGGAGAAGGTGCTCGGGGTCACAGCCTCTGGTCCCCGAGCACCCCAGTTCCCCGATGACCCGCAGAGCCCAAGTACCGGGAAGAAAGTACTCGGGGAGGTGCCCGGTCGCCCCCGAGCACCCTAGTCCCCCGACGATCAGAAGAGTTAAGTTCCGGGAGAGAGCGCTCGGGGCTACGTGCGGCAGCCCCCGAGCGCCCGGTTCCCCGAGGGTCAGTGCAAAAGTGCTCGGGAGAGAGTGCTCGGGTTGCACGTGACAGCCCCCGAGCATTCGGTTCCCCGAAGGTTCGTGCGAGAGTGCTCGGGAGAGAGTGCTCGGGGAGGTAAACAGTGCCCCCGAGCGCCCGGTACCCCGAGCGCAAGGGTATCCATTCTCGGGAGAGGGTGCTCGGGGAGGTGAACAGTAGCCCCGAGCACTCGGTGCCCCGACGACCCAGAAGGGCCCCCGAGAGGCCCGCTAATGAGGTGTCAACCAGTCAGAGGTCCGAGGCCGCATTTAATGGGCGTGCGCGGCCTGACATCCCCAACTGCTCCCACCGCAGTGTCAGTCCCTGCCATGCTTTGGCAGAGAGACGTGGGGCCATTAATTGTGCGGGTCCCGTCCCGTATCATCCGGTGTATCTCGGGATAACGTTGCCAGGATCAAGGCGTTCCGCCTGCCGCTCTGCCGTGGCAGAGGAACAAGACAGGGCGGGCACGCCGGGTGCCTCTGTGGCTGCTCGGTGGGCCCTCTCAACAGCGCCCGTCGCCAGGGCGTCCACAGTGACGAGTGATCGGACGCGCGCCGTATTTTTCCACCGCCCCTGTCACTTCACCCAGAGGAAATGATGACGCCTTTCTCAGTCGTGGCGTCTTGAAACTTGTGCCCCTTCCTTCCCGTTCGGGGTATGTCGCGGCCGGTGAGTGCATAAAAGGATCGGCATACAGAGAGAAAAGACATCGAAACATCGGAGGAGAGAACAATTGGAAAAAAGACAAGCCCAAGCAGTCGACCGTGCCACACTCAGACGAAAAACATCGCAAGCAAGCCTGAGCAGAGCTAGAACAAGGAGCCTCAAGCTCTTAGTTAGATAATATATTCTTGTAACCAGATATATCCCTGAGGGATCTCCCTCAGGGTAAGTTATTGCATCCATACAGGAGTAGGGTATTACGCCCCCGTGCGGCCCGAACCTGTCTAAACTCCGGTGCATTTACTTCCCTTTGCACTAGGTCGATCATCCCCCACCACCGGCCGTTGCATTTACTTCCACTTCCATTTATTTCTCCGACGAACTTATTCAGGATCATCCCCCGGCCGAATCTTTAAAAAGGGGTCTCTCGGGATCCCTGCGACAGGAGTTAATCCTCCGATAGCATGTATCGAAGCTTTCAAGCATTGTCAGCCTATTTTGTGCATCGACGACACTTTCCTTACCGGCAAGTTCACGGGGACAGATCCTAACTGCTATTGGGGTCGATGGGAACAATCAAGTTCTACCGTTGGCCTTCGCATTTGTGGAGGGTGAGAACAACAACAGTTGGTATTTGTTTTTGTATCGTGTGAGGATGATAATTATTAGTGGTCGGTCGAACATATGCATTATACATGACAGGCGTGCTGGGATGCTCAAGGCAATTCTGGATCTGCAAAATGGAACGGACGAGGGCTTGATTGGACCTGTGTAGCCAAATTTGTAGAGTAGGTGGTGCATGAGGCATTTGGGTGCAAAATTCTTCTGCCAATTCAAGAACAAGAACCTCATGAACGTGTTCAAGTGGTTGTGCGATCGGAATCGGTAACGGAAGTTTGATGCTCTTTGGAAGATACTGGATGAACTGACAAAAAGCAAACACATGAGCGTGCAGGGAGGCCCATGAGGGGGCCGGAGGACGAACCAGTACCTCTTAAGTCTCTACCAAAGGACAATGAAGTTGGCATCATGTGGAGGGCCGGGTCATCTACCAGGTCATTTAGCGAGTGGATTGAGAATAAGTCGAAGGAGAAGTGGGTTCTTCTCTACGACATAAATGGGGCTAGGTACGGTATTATGACTACAAATTTAGCAGGGGTTTATAGCTGGGTGATGAAAGGTGTGTGAGGGTTACCACTGGTGGAGATTGTAGAGTTCATACTTCAAGGGACATGCAAGTATTTCAAGGACCGCTATGTAGTAGTGCACACGATGCTAAATAATGCTAGTATAATTTATGGGACGAAGATGACTAAGTACATGGAAGACAAAGCGGAGAAAGCAAAGATGCACTAGGTAAAAATTATGGGAACTATACAGTACATATACGAAATTCTATGTAGAGACAAAGGAAGGAGAGGAGGCGAGCGTGAGAGAGTTATCCACGAGTGCACCATCTTTGATGGCAGATGTGTTTGCACCTACTACAAGCCGATGCTACTGTAGAAGCCATGCTCCCATGTGATTGCCGCGTGTGCTGTGCGGGTATGAGGACTAGGAGGTACATTTCTGACTACTTCAAGAAGGAAGCTTTGTTTAACACTTGGAACCATGAGGTCTACGATTTCGAGATTTATGGTTCTTTCACGAAGGAACCTGAACCCAATTATGTGTTCATTCCTAATCCCGACAAGATGAAGCAGAAGAAAGGACGATGCAGGACTACGAGGCTCCATAATGATATGGATGAAGCAGAAGCTGGATGTCGCGTGAAATTGTGGAGCAAGTGCAACAGAACAGGGCACACTTACAAGAAATGCACCATTGGTATCCCAAGTGTGAACCCTGCCAAAGAAGGTCCTTCCGGGTCTGGTGCAGATGAAAGCGTCCTTGGGGTCATCGGTCGTTGGCTTCGTGGGCTCATTTAGATCAATTAATGTTGTAATTTGTGGTATGATAAATATTCATATGCATAATATTGTACTTTACTGTTTTAGTACTGAGGCTGTCACTATGTGCGAGGTGGTAATGTGTTAGGTTGTGATTTGTTCACATATTTATGTATGATTTAAACAATCTATTATGTCATGTTATATGTTGGATATTTACTTGTTCAGTTCCTATAAATAAAGATCATTTCATAACAATGGAATAATATTTTTCTTCAAGCAGCTCTGATTATTGTTACTGTCATAATATCTTTCTTCAAACTACTCGTACAACAACCATTTCATAATAGTGGCATGAAAAACATGTCAATCGAACGTACGATGGCGTATACGATACCCCTTGTGGTGTACTGGCGCTTCACCTTACATGTCTTAGGGAATTAAAAATAGTACATGTCAAATACAAAATTAAATCATGTGCCTACCACAAGATCATATCGATATTACTCTCAGTTGTTCTTCTGACCTGCCATGCAAGGCGGGATATAGCTTCTTCTAACGTCTCTGGCTCTCTCTTGGCGCAATTGGTCTTGTAGTTCCTCGATGATGACGTGAAGGTGACGGATATATTCTTGAATGTATGGTTCTATGTGCGGGTCAATCCAGTACTGGAACCCACAATCATTCGTATGGAAAAAATTATAGATGAGATAAGTAAATGGAGTTGCGAAAATAGGAAATAAGGTGAGTATTATTTTTTTTACTCTGAAATGTGGACAATAGAAGAATCGACGTCCTGCGTCACCGAAGTGCTCATAAACTTGGACTACATCATCATCTCCATGTCGACATGGCGGCCAAAACGAGCAAGGAAGAGCATTATAGTTTCCGTAGAAATCTCTATCGTAGACGTCTAAATGGGGGTGTAGAGGTGGTGGATCATTGGGTCATCGAGAGGATGAGGATACACCATTCTCTCTATTCAATTCGATGTCAGGATATGTGTGAGTAGATGCAGCAACATATGTTCTTTCTTTACATTGTTTTGCAAAATAGATGCAATCAGATGTATACTCAAGTTCCTATAAATATCATTTATCATTGACTAAAAAGGCATCGTCGTCACAGGCTCCAAACAAGAACATGGTGCTTTAGACATAAAGTGACCACACGCCTAAGCTTTTAGCATGAAATGACAACATCTTACTGTAGTACAGCATCTCTGTCGTGATTCGCACTTTAGACATGAAGAGACCACATGACTCATCTTTAACCATGAAATGATAACAGCTCTATCATGACTCGGGCTTTACACACGAAGTGACCATACGACAGAGCTTTAAGCATCATATCCTATATCTTGGACACATCCTGACTACATGCAATAAAATGATAAGGAAACAGTCGTCCGTGACCTTATCCCTTCTTCTATAGTACCGCGCATCTTTCTCTCTCCGTCAATAGACACTTTCGATATCCACGCAAAAGGAATCCCTCCAACACACTCAACAGTTCCTGGCAGTATACCCCTGTCGGTGTATCTGGAACCGAGGGTCCCTGAGTCCCGAGGCCAGGCCAGCCGTCCGCCACGTATCACCATCCCGCGAGGTCCCTCCTGTGGGGTGAGGAAAGTCCAAGTTCCGGGAGAAGGTGCTCAGGGCCACAGTCCCTGGTTCCCGAGCACCCCAGTTCCCCGATGATCCACAGAGTCTAAGTACCGGGAAGAAAGTACTCGGGGAGGTGCTCGGTCACCCCCGAGCACCCTAGTCCCCCGACGATCAGAAGAGCTAAGTTCCGGGAAAGAGTGCTCGGGGGCTGCGTGCGGCAGCCCCCGAGCGCCCGGTTCCCCGAGGGTCAGTGTGAAAGTGCTCGGGAGAGAGTGCTCAGGGCTGCGCGTGGCAGCCCCCGGGCTCTCGGTTCCCCGAAAGATCTGTGCAAAAGTGCTCGGGGTTACACGTGGCAGCCCCCGAGCACTCAGTTCCCCGAAGGTTCGTGCAAGAGTGCTCGGGAGAAAGTGCTCGGGGAGGTAAACAGTGCCCCCGAGCACCCGGTACCCCGAGGGCAAGGGTAGGCATTCTCGGGAGAGAGTGCTCGGGGAGGTGAACAGTACCCCCGAGCGCTCGGTGCCCCGACGACCCAGAAGGGCCCCCGAGGGGCCCGCCGATGAGGTGTCAACCAGTCAGAGGTCCGAGGCCGCATTTAATGAGCTTGCGCGGCCTGACATCCCCAACTGCTCCCGCCACAGTATCAGTCCCTGCCATGCTTTGGTAGAGAGGCGTGGGGCCATTAATTGCACGGGTCCCGTCCCGTATCATCCGGTGTGTCTCGGGATAACATCGCCAGGATCAAGGCATTCCGTCCGCCACCCTGCTGTGGCAGAGGAACAAGACAGGGCAGGCACGCCGGGTTGCTCTGTGGCTGCCCGGTGGGCCCTCTCTACAGCGTCCGTTGCCAGGGCGTTTATGGTGATAGGTGACCGGGCGTGCGCCGCGTTTTCCACCCCCGGTCACTTCACCCAGAAGAAATGATGACGCCTTTCCCAGTCATGGCATCTTGGAACTTGTGCCCCCTCCTTCCCGTTCGGGGCATGCCTCAGCCGGCGAGTGCATAAAAGAGTTGGCACACCCAAGAAGGAAGGGGGGCCCGGAGACAGACAAAGAAAGAATCAACCAAGAAGAGACCGCAAGCATCGAACACAGAAGCACCAAGAGCCGAATCATAGTCCCTGCCCAAGAACAAGGAGCCTCAAGCTCTTAGTTAGACACAATATTCTTGTAACCAGCACACCCTTGAGGACTTCCTCAGGGCAGTTAGTACATCCACACAGGAGTAGGGTATTACGCCCCCGTGCGGTCCGAACCTGTCTAAATTTCCGGTGCATTTATTTCTTTCTGCACTAGATCATCATCCCCATCCACTAGCCGTTGCATTTACTCTCATTCATTTCTCCGGCGAACTTATTCAGGATCATCCCCCCGGCCGAATCTCTAAAAAGGGGTCTCTCGGGATCCCTACGACAGGAGTTAATCCTCCGACAACCCCCTTTGTGTATGTAAGGGTAATTGATCCATGGTTACTTCTTCTCCAACACAGTCCAACACAATCCCTTCTATGGATTTCGAGTTCGGCTCTAGGTCCGACAAGGGTAAGGGCAAGATGGGCCCTTACGAGCTATGGTGCGGCATCCTTGATAGATGCAAGCGTGAGAATGAAGAGCGAAGGAGAAATGAAGACCAAGAGCAGAAGAAGAGGGAGCTAGAATTGAAGATAGAAGAGCATGAAGCAACATGCTACGGTGCAACTGCGGTATAATAGCAAGCCTGAAACCGTTCCCGCTTACCACAGTTACTTGGTTCTATTGCAGGGTAAGTGTGCATGACATCCTACCGTGCTATGAATTTCATCTAATTCATCTGCTTCCCTCCAACAGTATGACAAGCCTAGGTGAAAGCACGAATGGTATGCAGATGAAGAAGAGTATGCGAACATCAACTATGGCTACGGTGAGGCTGAGGCAATAAGGCACGTGGCTGTTGAACGGCCGAAGATAAGGCTACAAGAGCGCAATGAAGAGTGGTGGGATAAGTACCTCACTACATGTGGTAACATACAGGTTCCTCCACAATATGTGTGCGGCATACCAGCTGTGCCGGGGCTTGTGGCACACAGAATGTCACAAGGGTACGTGTGCAGCAAGCCCTACCCCCATAGATGTAACTTTTAAGAGATCCGTTGGAAATATCTTGATGAGAAGCCTCCATCTTTTCCACCTACCCAGTAGATATTTCCTTACACCCGGCAATCTGTCTTTCCATAAGACATGCTTCATTTAGCGATGGAGTACTACATGCCATTGTAACTTGTTATAGAATATGTACGAGTCGGTGCATATTGCCTTATGTACTGTACCTACAAACAGACAATTAATACTTACGATAACACTTATTTGTGATGTACTTTACTTTCTTCAATGAAATGACTGGGTTTTATCATTGTACAAATACGTTTTTTCTAATCTCAATACTCTTTTATAGGATTTCATGCCTTCCATGCAGAGGCAATAATAACTCCTTGCTAAACTTTTGCAAAATGAAATGACCAGATCAAGCAATAACTTCCATAGGGAATCTCTGTCAAGCATTAATACCATAACTTTTCTAGTTTTCACAATGAATCCTATGCTTCAACTCCCATGCAAGCCCATGCACTCAGTCCATGCATCACCCCCCAGCCACCATAAATAACCCCACCCTCATCCATTGACACACCACTCATTCCTCAGCTATCTCAACTGCAATGTCTTTCTCAGCTTCACCAAGCCCACCTAAGAAACATTAGAGAATTTTCATCCCCTAGGGGGTCGAATATCCGATGTGCTTCTGTGGTGATCCTTGTAGGCTTTGCGAATCTCAGGACATCTCCTACACATATAGTCTACGCTTCTTCATGTATGCCAACTACTAGTATGATAAGCCTCGATACGGACCGTACGAGTACCCACCGATATAGCAACATAGATCACTCATATGGCACTTTTCAAATGATTTCATGCACTGTCTTACTAATCTTCCATCTTCTTTTATTTGTCCAGTCTCCTCCACCTATCTGTGACTTCATGGAATAGCTCAACATAGAGCAAAATGAGCATCAGAAGCGGTGGGTCGAAATGAGCATGCAGTGGAGGAGGGAAGTGTACGAACACCAGCAGGAGGAACTATGACTAAAGTGTCAGGAGGAGCAGCTCATGAGGAAGACAATGAAGGAGCGTGTCATGGCTGAAGCACGCGAATTAGAGAGGGAAAGAAAATGGGAGAGAGCCCATCGCGGTAAGGCGCATGGCCCTAAAGCCTTGTGAAAGAGCAAATATCCTAGGTGCACTCAGTAGAGAGCATATATTATAACCCGCCATTTTTTCATTCCCTAAGACATGTTAGTATTAGCAGCAGCAAGCTATTAGATTAGTCTTTAGGCGTACCGTACATGTCCATGTTTGTGTTCATCATCTCTTTATTGTTAGGGTACTTTCACGCAGCAACGATAAATCCCATGTTCCATATAATATTTGTCAACGTATGTGTTGGAACTATGTTCAGCTACAGTACCGAAAAGGGGTTTAATCCAGGCAAAGAGAGAGATGAGTGGAGGTGGGAGGAATCTCCCCTACCCACGACCCCTTGGGTCCTTTATATAGGTGTGGGGGAGAGGTGAAATTTCCTCTCCAACCCTTGACGGGGTACAAATATTACAAGGTGGCTCTTGGACCTTTACATGGGCTGCTTTTCTGCACGGGCTTCTTTGTAGGCTAGGGTCTTTTCGCAAACAGTAGCCCCTCAGTTGTAAGCTCCGATGGGACAACGGGGCGAACAGCTTTAACTAGGAAATGGCCCAGGTTTATTGCTGGCATGTACACCTCACTAAACACTCCATACCAAAAACCCAGTGGAAAAAAGGGCATAGAGAAAAAAAGTGCGTACATGCGCATGTTCCTTACAAGGTTGCTAGAGCTAACACTCATAACTACGCTTCATCTTGCTCGGCAAAGGCTGCTGCTATGGCTTCAGGAGGTGCTCCTTCGCGGCGGAAGTCGAAGGTTCTTCTTTGTCCTGGTCAACGAAGGGGGCTTCGGTGAAGTGCTCGGCGAAGGCTGCTGCTGAGGCTTCAACAGAAGCAGCTTCAACGTAGGCGATGAAGCAAAAGTCAAAGGCTACTACCGTGGCTTGAAGATCAAAGGCTACTGCCGTGGCTCACCGAAGTCAACAATGTTCACACGTCTCCGCTCACGTGCGCTGGCCAAACTTTTGGGACCCAGGATGGGATTATAACCCGGGTATCCCCATAGCCCCTCTTGAACGGTGTTCGTGAGTGGTGAAGGATACCACATGGTCGGCGTATTCAAAGTCGATGTAGTTGTAGTCGACGAAGGCGAAGTCAATGTGGCCGAATCCCCTCTGTTCGACAAAGTCAGAGTTCACGAAGGTGAAGCCGTCATGGCCGAAGCGAAGTAGTCATGGCCGAAGCAAAGTAGTCGTGGTCGAATTCCCTATGGTCGACATAGTTGAAGTCAACAAAGGCGAAGCCGTCATGGCGAAGCGAAGTAGTCGCGGTCGAAGCAAAGTAGTCACGGCTAAAACGAAGTAGTCACGGCCGAAGCCCCTTTGGTTGACATAGGTGAAATCGACGAAGGTGAAGCCATCATGGTTGAAGCGAAGTAGTTGCGGCCGAAGCCCCTTTGGTCGACGTAGTAGGAGTCAACGAAGGAGAAGCAGTCATGGCCGAAGCAAAGTAGTCGTGGCCAAATGCCCTTTGGTCAATGTAGTTGGAGTCGACGAAGGCAAAGGCGACAATGACCATCTCTAGGTCTATGCCGAAGCTGAAGGCGAGGAACGACTCCCTCTGAGTTGATGCTGATGCTGAAGGTGACGATGACTCCTTCCTGAGTCGATGTCAAAGGTGAAGACGATGATGACTCCATATGGAGGCTCATCAACGTAGTCAAAGCCGAAGGCGATGACAGCCCCATCTTTGTCGGTGTCAAAGGTGAAGGTGACAACGACCATCTTCAGATCGATGCCGAAGCTAAAGGCAAAGAACAGCTCTGAGTCGATGCTGATGTCGAAGGTGACGATGACTCCTTCCTGAGTCGATGTCGAAGGTTAAGACGATGATGACTCCATCTAGAGTCTCATCGACGTAGTTGAAGCCGAAGGAGATGACGACCCCATCTTGGTCAGCATCGAAGCGAAGGCGACAATGACCATCTTTGGGTCGATGCCGAAGCTGAAGGCGAAGAACGACTCTAAGTCAATGCTAATACCGAAGGTGACGATGACTCCTTCTTGAGTCGATGTAGGAGGTGAAGATGACGATGACTCCATCTGGAGTCTCATCGATGTAGTCGAAGCCGAAGGCGATGACGACCCCATCTTGGTCGGCGTCAAAGGGAAGGTGACAATGACCATCTTCGGGTTGATGCCGAAGCTGAAGGCGAGGAATGACTCTGAGTCGATGCTGATGCCGAAGGTGACGATGACTCCTTCCTGAGTCGATGTCGAAGGTGAAGATGACGATGACTCCATCTAGAGTCTCATGGACGTAGTCGAAGCCGAAGGCGATGATGACCCCATCTTGGTCAGAGTCGAAGGCGAAGGCGACAACGACCATCTTCGGGTCGATGCCGAAGCTAAAGCCAAAGAACGACTCTGAGTCAATGCTGTTACTGAAGGTGGCGATGACTCCTTCCTGAGTTGATGTCGAAGGTGAAGATGATGAAGACTCCATCTGGAGTCTCATTGACATAGTCAAAGCCGAAGGCGATGACGACCCCATCTTGGTCGGTGTCGAAGCGAAGGAGACAACGACCATCTTTGGGTCGATGCCAAAGCTGAAGGTGAGGAATGACTCTGAGTCGATGCTGATGCCAAAGGTGATGATGACTCCTTCCTGAGTCAATGTCGAAGGTGAAGATGACGATGACTCCATCTGGAGTCTCATGGACATAGTCGAAGTCGAAGACGATGACGACCCCATCTTGGTCGGCGTCGAAGGCGAAGGAAACAACGACCATCTTTGGGTCGATGCCAAAGCTAAAGGTGAAGAACGACTCTGAGTTGATGCTGATGTCGAAGCTGCCAATATAGCCGAAGGAGTAGCCATTGTCGACGAAGTTGGTCAGTAGTGGACCGTGTACGAAGGGACCTTCAGCTCCACAGAGCGCAAAGGGATGTGTCTTTTAGACTTACGGTCTGAGGTCCGAGTGGCGTTGTCTTTACTTGAAGCTGAGCAGCAGCTCGGTCCTATTTTGTGAGCCTTTGTCCACCTTTTAAGCCAATTGGTGCACTGCCTTTACCTAAGGACTAGCGGTACTTCGACTTGCTATCCTGCATGACACAATGTGCTTCGCATCTTTCTCGGAAACAAAAAATATGCAATAACCGATGAATGCTTCGACGCATGCACACGTAGAATAAATATTTAAATGCATTGATGTAATCCGAAGACATGGTTTATCTTTGGTGCAGGGCAGGAACTCTTAGCCCCCATCTTTTGTTTCAAGTCAAGAGGTGTGTTGCCTTTGCTTTAAGGACTAGCAGCACTTCGACTTTTTCATCCCGAAGGTCTCTTTTGCCTTAGGTGCGAGGGCAGGCACTCTTAGCCCTCATATTTTGTTTTAAGTTGAGAGGTGCGCTGTCTTTGGTTAAGGTCAAGCAACACTTCAGCTTTTTTGTTCCTGAAGATATTTTTTGCCTTCAGTGCGGGGGCAGGCACTCTTAGCTCTTGTCTTGTGTTTTAAGTCAAGAGGTGTGCTGCCTTTGGCTAAGGTCAAGTGGCACTTCGGCTTTTTGCTCCCGAATGTCTCTTTTTTCTTTGGTGCGGGGGTATACACTCTTAGCCCCCGTCCTTTGTCCATGTGTTAAATAGATGCATGAAAAGTACAATCGAAGAGTAAACGCTTCGGTATAATGATAAATGTAGCATCGAAGGATAAAACCTTCGGTATGAGGGATAAGCCCCATCTGCAAAGATTTAAAATTCATGTATATGAGCAATAAGAGTCTTCTCATGCAAAGGATTAAACCTATGCATGATGAATAAATATTCCCTTGCACGGAGGGTGAGGCACCTATATACACAACGAAGAGGTGCTTCGATGCATGTAAATAACGCAAGCGCCATAAAGATTAGTACCTCGACAACTATACGAAGGTTAAAACCTGTGTATGGGGAATAAATATTCCCCCGAGCGAAAGGTAAGAACCTGCATATGTGAAAAATGAATGTTTTGATGCGTTTATGTATTAAATACACAGAAGGTAATGTTTCATCATTTATGTGAAGAATTGATACTTCATGCAGTAATGCAATGGACGTATGTGAAAATTAAGTGCTTCGGCATGTATACGTTTAAAAGAACACTCTTATGAGTCCTGACAAAGTGCACAACAAGCATAATGCGATCAACATGTAACCACTAAACATGTGCTAAGCTTCAAGTGCACGTGAAGATTAACACTTCGGCAAATAAGTGAAGAGTGAACGTTTTGATGCGATTGATCCTACACAAAATAGAACACTTCGCTTTTCATATGAAGGGTAAATCGCTCAAACTCGTAAGCAAGAATGAAGTTAAATACTTTGGCACCAGGACGTATCGCATATATAGAAACGAGACGCTTCGAAACTCAAGCGAGATCATTCATGCGAAGAGTATAACGACATATATATCACGAAGAACAACGCTTTAGCACGAGGGAATTGTAATCACGAGAGAAAGATCTTCGGCATATGGGTGAAGGATAAAGTAAGGTGCATTTGTAATGAAAATGCATATAATGATTGAAGGCGAAGGATAATTGCCTTTGGCATAAAAAATTCGTTACCTTGAACAAAGGGTAGAAACCCTAGCTGAAGTGTAAAAACGTGCATTCAAGACACAAAGTCCTTCAAGCGAATGGCTAATATGTGATAGTGGAAAAACTTTCACAAGGAGGGATAAAACCTGCATGTTAGCAAGAAAGAGCTTGGGCGTGAACGGAAAATGAGCATGCAAAGCTAGCCCCTTTGGCAACAAGCGAAGAATGAAATTGCATGGTGCATATAAGAGCGATTAAGATTAATGCAAGTGCTCCGGCATACAAGAGTGAATCATTGTATGCGATGGGTTGAAACCTGCAAGGGGTTAGAGCTTGCATGTGGTTCAAAGGGTAAAAGCAAACTCTTCGATGCATTTGCTACCCTACACAAAGGGTAAGAACTTGTAATTGAGGAACAAGATCCTTCAAGCGAAGAGTTAGATGAATGTAATAAGATAGTCTCTTGGACGAAGGGTTAGAAACTGTGAATAATTGAAATACTCGTGAAGAGGGATAAATCCTGCAAAAAGGAGACTCCTTCGACTCACGAGCGAAGGGTGAGTAGTTCGATGTATAAACAATGCAAGTGAGCGCAAACATACGAAAAAAATTCAATTCTCAGTGCATATACCATACGAGTGCACGAAGAGAAAATGCTCTGAGCATTCAGAATATATTATCTTAATCAAAGAGTAAAAATCTGCAATTTGAGAAGTAAACCTGCAAGCGAGGAATGAAGTCCCTCGAGCGAAGAATTAGCATACATATTCAAAAGAGTTAATGCTTTGGCACATGTGCAATACGAGCACATGTGATGCGAGTGTATACATAGTAAATAATTTGGCATGTAATAATGAGCTATATCATACTATGGGTAAATATCTGCATGGGAGAGAGAAATAGCCCTCAAGCGGAGCATAAAAACTTGCATATACTCGTAAATGGTAAAAACATGTACTTCGACTCGTTTATGCTATGCAAACACACAGAAGGTGAATACTTCAATATTCATGTGAAAAATACGTGCTTCAATGCAAATGTAATGTGAACACATGAAAAATAAACGCCTCGACATGCAAACGATAGGTGAATACGATGCACGCATGTAGGGATTTTGGCGTTCACGCGAAGAGTTAGTACTTTGATACCTACGTAACACGTAGAAAAAATAAACACACGTGAACAATAAATACTTCTATGCATGCAGATTTTCGCATTTAAATGCTTCGGCATGCAAGTGAAAAATAAATAATTCGGTGCGTTTATGCAATGCACGCACAAGCAGATGCATCCAATCGTGCCTCGCCAGCGATCTGGCCAGTGAATAAATAATTCCACCAATAATTACATGAGTAAAAATTGCACAATAATTATTTATTCCATCAGAATAAGTAATTGCACATCTGCAAGTTTCAACGCCATGTCACCAGCACGAGTCACCATAATTGGACACCCACGAAGCCGTAGGCTTTGCCCACCCGTCTCGTCCAATTCGACCCGCTGCCCAAAGAGTTTGGCTCTGAGCTACGTCAAGTACGGCCCTCGCGGTTTCCAGCATGGGCACGGAAGCCTGCCTTTGAAACTAAAGTCAAAAGAATAATATGCGCCTATCAAGACACCAAAGCACACGTTACCGACCGGAGCTCGGTAATCGAGCTCCGGCGGTACCCGAAATCTCGTTAAAAATTTAAAAAAATTTAGAGAAAATTCTTTCAGTAAAATTTGAATTTTTACGAAAAAATCGTGTTTTTCCCTCTCAGTAACCGCTCGGTTTTGGTCAGTTACCGAGCGGTTTGGGTCGGTTACCGAGCGATTTTCTCATATATTTTATTTTGTCGGTTACTGAGCAGTTTGGGTCGGTAACCGCTCGATTTTCTCGATTTATCGAGCGGTTTTATCGAATTTCAGCGCAGTTCAACAAAAAACCTAAAAAGGGGCTCAATCTTGTAAAATCAATAACTAATTCATCCGATCTTCAAATCAAGTGAAACAAATTTTGTTGGCTTCCTTGTAACATGATCTACATGATAAAAGTATTTATACTCATAAAAAAGTTCAAAATTTTCTGTGAGAAATTTTATTTGTTAAACCAAGTTAAATGCATAGTTTACTCTTTGCTAATCCAAAAATCATGAAACTAATTTTGTTAGTCTTCTTACATGATCCTATATCTTTTAAAAATACATAAACTCATGAATTAGTTATTGTAACATGCATGATTGTGTAAATATGTTGCGACTAGATTAATTCATAACTGACCCATCACACCTCAAAAATTAGTAAAACCACTTTCATTAGCTTATTTATACTATTATTTACATAGCAAAATAATAGTAGACATGAAAAAGTTAATTACAGTGTTGTTTCTTAACATATTCACTTTATGCTTGTGAACTTTGTAAAAATCATAGAGAATTTAATAAAACTCTAAATAAAGTGAAATCAATTTTAAAGATTCTCTTAAAATACGTTTTATACAAGAAAAATATGTGTTTGCATGTTACACTTTTCCTTAACGTGAGTTAATAACTGAGCCGCACGCTTCAATTTTTTTTCATTTTTTTTCAAACTTTCTCCCTATAGAATATGATGCAAACGATATTATTTTTGAAAAATGTTTTCACAGAAGGTCTTAGAATTGTGTCTAGTTTTTTTAAGATTTTTTTGAATTGTTTTTGAATTTTTTTTTTTTTTTGAATTTTTTGAATTCAAATTTCGGTTACCGTTCGGTTTCTGAAACCGGACCGGACCGAGAAGGTCGGTAACCGCAATTTTTGGGTGGTTACCGACGGTTTTTTGAACCCTGAGCTCTAGCGGTAGGATATCCTGCCTGGTGGAAACTCGGGTTCGACTCCCGGCTGGAGCATACACCTTTTGCAGATTTAGCACAAAATTAGGGATGGTCTTGTGGGATTACCTTATGCGCTAGACCCTTCGCTAGCTGAAGCCCGGACAGGACTCTGCCCACTAAAGGCTCTGTCCTTCGAAGGCTGGATGGGCTCGTCAGCATAAGGCGTCTCCCTTCGCTAGCCGAAGCTCACCTGGTATCAAGGCCCACGCATGGTTCACACGCACGATACGAAGCCCGCCTGCGCCGAAGTCCTAGTCCGTAGGCCCATGCGCGCGGAGCGAAGCTGGCCTTGTCCGAAGGCCGCGCGTGGGGCAAAGCTCGCCTACCCCAAAGGTCTGGTCCGAAGGCACGTGTGCGGCATGAAAGGCCCGCACACTGTGTGAAGTCTGTCGAAGGCCTAGTCCGAAGGCCCATGCACTGCTCAAAGCGCGGTGGGAAGCCCCTCAAGTCCGAAGGTTTCGGCCCCCGCACGCGCGCTTAGTCGTGCGGTGCGAAGCCCACCTAGTTCGAAGGGCCGCGCGCGGTGGCGAAGCCCTCGTGGTCAAAGGCCCATGCACGAGGAGCGAAGTCCTGTGAAGGCCCACAAGCGAGGGTGAAGCCCGGTGAAGGACCATCCGTGGTAACAAAGCCCGGCGAAGCCCAGCGACTGGTGACGAAGCCCGGCGAAGGCCCACTCACTCTCTTCGTAACCGATCCCTACGGACGGCGCCAACAGTTCCCGAACAGAGTTCAATCCAGGCAAAGAGAGAGAGGAGTGGAGGTGCCCTACCTATAACCATTTGGGTCCTTTATATAGGTGTGGGGGAGAGGTGAAATTTCCTCTTCAACCCTTGGTGGGGTACAAATATTACATGGTGACCCTTGGACCTTTACATGGGTTGCTTTTCTACACGGGCTTTTCGTAGGCCTGGATCTTTCCCCCAACAGTATGTAACCCTCGTGCTAGGTTTTATGATAATAATACTTTATAACTACAATTGTTCAAAAAATAAATTTTGTGTCCTCCCAACATAACTTCACTAAAAAATTACTCATACAATTTTACATCAAAGAACTAAACAAATGTCGATAAATTTACATTGAACCAAAATTTTCAAACAATAACCACTGTCGATAACTATTTACATAACTAACATTTCTCGCTGAATGAATATGCACTATTTTTCAAATGAAAAAAGTTAAATTAAAAAAAAATTATATGCATATATTGCTTGTTCAGCAGTCGAGATCAATTCTTGCCCGCTGAACGAGCGATGTGAAGATCTCGCCCATTTAACGGGCGAGAACAAGGTCTCGCCTACTGAACGGGCGAGATCTTCCTCTCTCCGGTTATTTAATTCGTTGACCGTCGAAGCTCATAAGATCTTGCCTGTTCAATAGGCAAGACCTTATTCTCGCCTATTAAACGAGCAGTGTTAGGTTAGATCTATGATTTTTTGAAACGGCTATATATTCTTGATAATATTAAAAAAATAAAATATATAAAAAAATTATTCAAATATATCGGCCAAAAATTGAGTGCATATGGGCCAAATGGGCCAGCCAGCTTTCTTTCCATTTTCCTATTCTTGCAACAGTACTAACGATAGCTTGGCCCAAGCGCTTGTGGACTTGGGAATGTTTTTGGGAAATCGACACTTCGATCTTCAAAGTAATCAAAATCATGGAGCTGTTTGGTTTATAACCCTCTATGCCGAGCCAAATTTTGGCGGTGATAAAATCTGGGGATGACCAAATATGGGCAGTAAGTATGGTGTTTGAACGGTGGCTAAGTTAATTTGTGAGACCAACATGTTATTATTTTTTTAATAAAATATATTCAAGTAAGATCTTATTTTGTAGATTTAATGATAAGGAATATAATGGTTTATACATATCGTAATTTGGATATACGATTTAGTAGATATAGCAATTTAAAACTGGTTAATCTATAATTTTGAAATCCGTGTCACCCTTCAAGCTGCTGACACATGTTCTCGGCCAGCCAAATTTTGGCCAGGAACCAAATGCAGGTCAAATTATTCTAGGCTGCCCAAAATTTTGCTTGACACATATCGGTCACAATCCAAACACGCCCCCATGTGTTTTGTTAGGCAAAAATCTAAAATTAGACAATATATATGAGCGTATTTATCAAAATAGATAATATGCAATCGTATTTATTAATTTAGCATCCGTATTCGGCACACGGTATACCGAAAATCGGTACACCGTGTATCGAAAAAGCTATTTTCGGCACACTGTGTGCCGAATACAGCACTGTTACTCGTATTCGGCACACTGTATACCGAAAATGGACTGTATTTGGCACACGGTGTGCCGAATACAGGCAACAGTGCCGTATTCGGCACACCGTGTGCCGAAAAACACTTTTTTGGTATCAACATAACCGTGTGCCGAATACAGGCAACCGTGTGCCGAATAAGAATGCTAAATTAATAAATACAACTACATGTTATCTATTTCGACAAATACGCTCAAATATGTTGTCTAATTTTGGATTTTAGCCGTTTTGTTACTTTGCTACCGTGTGTATGACCTTACATGTACAAATTTTAAGAAATGAGGTTATGAAAAAATTATTCCATCTGGTGAGAAGTCGGCATTTGAGCTCCATCGATATTTTAGATTCTTTGCATGATGGTTTAGCATGAACAAAACCTTCAATGTCAGGTGCAAATTTAGTATTTGGTTACATTTCCATTAGGAATGGCAATGAGCCAGGTCGGGTCAAGTCACCATGGGTTTCAGACCCAACAGGGCTGGGTTCGGGTGGAAAAATGGCCCTGCGGGACTATCGAGTCGAGGCCCCGACCTGAATCGGGTTTGGGTTTGGGTCTGATTTTCCACCCACGGAGCCACTGAAATCCGAAGTTCCATTGGGGGCACGGGCGGCGCGACACGATGTGGGTAGCACGTGCGGGTGTGGGACGGTGTCGGCACGGACGCGGGAGGGAGCGGGACGGCGTCAGCATGATCGAAATATTGGAAAAGGCTGGTGGGATATGAATCCCCATTCTTATAATCTTGTGTCATCATCCACTCGTTTCCATCTTCGTCCTCATCCACTTGTTCTCTCCTCTCTCTTTCTTTCTTGTTCTCTCTCTATCTTCATATCTCCACCAGAGTGCAGTGCCACCCGATGCCTCTGCATGCTTTTCTTCGATCCTCGAGTGACCTCGACGGGAGGAGATCCAAATCGTTGCACTCGCTCACCGAATACGAGACCAAGCCCTTGCTCGCCAGCGGAGGCCGTCACTCGAGGCCCCAAGCCCGTGCGACGTGGCGCAGCAGAAGAGGCTGCTAGCTTGATGGCAAAGGTCCATGCGACGCGACGATGCATCATAAGAGGCCGCTCGCTCGCCGACGGAGACCCGTGACGGCGGGAGGGAGCAGGACGTGTGGCAGCGTGGGCGTGGGTGGGCATTGGACGATGAGAGGGCACGAGACGCATGGCAGCATGGGTGCGGGAGTGAGGGAGGGAGCGGGACGTGTGGCGGCGTGGGTGTGGGACGGCAGGAGGGAGCGGGACACGCGGTGGAGTGGGCGCGGGTGGGCGTGTGATGGCGGGGGCACGGGGCTAGCGGGCTGGCCAGACAAGCAAGTGCGGTGCGCGGGGAGAGAGAGGTGGGCTGGGTGTCTCGAGTCCCCACCGGGTCTCGGGTCCTTGCCGTGGCCAGGAGCAAGGCCGTTTTTCACTCGATATATATTTTGGGGCCAAATCGGGTTTATGAACTTGGGTTTCGGGTCGGGTGTGGGCAGACCAAACCCGACGAGAGCAGCATGTTGCCACCCCTAACTTCTGTTGTTCTTTCTATGAGGTTCCTATACATTTCAAGATTTGTACTTTGTAATTTTACCAACAACTCGACCATACAACAGTGGTACCACTAGATTCTCAGTTAAAAAATATTTTTTACACTGTCACTTTGCAGTTCGCAATAATGTATGGTAACAGCTATAAACGGTTCACGCCAGTGTGTGATACGGGGAACCTCATTACTGTTGCCTTTGATAGCCGCGGCTCTAGTCATTGATTTTTTTTAAGATCTTGACTATAATTAATTGATAGGCCAATGCTGACAATATTGACATTGTAAACCATGCCAAATCATGTTAGCCAGCTCTTGAATTCAAGACATTTTGGCTCTGATATCATGTACCACTGAACAGTTGACCCACTTTCAAAAAATATATGTATCACTGACTATCTCACCCTCCTAAAGGCATAAACTGATAAGGGAAGTATGCAACATACTTCTACATATTAACCATTCTAGGTAAAAATGTGAACAAATGGTTTTTTTTTTAGAAAATAGAAAGAGTTGGCTATAAACATTCTCTGGTAAAATAGAAAATTTGTTATAAAAGTCTTTTTTCTGGTACAAGGAAGACAAAAAGAAACTTTGTAAAAAATCGAATCCAAGGAAAACATCATGAATAAACTTTAGAAAGACTTCTACATCATTAATCATGTGAATGGGACTTTGGAGCTATATGGTGGCCCTGGCCTCCCAAATTCCTGCTAAAGCTGCTATCATGCTGGAATTCAAATACTAGTATCGAGCTACCACCAGTACATTTTATAGTGGCACATCTGACTGTTATATGAAAAGTGCCATCATGATGCCTAGCCTTTCTCTGAAACTCTGAAACATGGAACTTTTAGTTGTCCTGTGCTACTACCTCATGAAACTAAAGCAGCATTTCTGTTGAAATAATCTGTTCTTATATCTTACACAAAGATAAAAGAAAACGACATCAAAGTGCTTGTCACAGCAATCACAAACATGGTGCTCATAAGTAAACATCCGAGAACTACTGGCTTGTCGGTGATGCAACTAAACAAACAAATGGATTTTTTTTATTAAATTATGCCAGAAGCCTAGGAAGGACGTGGTGCTCAAGGGTACCCTCTACCAGCCGAGCAGGCGCTACATTCACCAGCCGAGCGGGCGCTGGATCCCACAAACAAACGGAATATATACATATTGATGGATAGATGACCATCAGTTAGATCAGGACATGCATTTGTCAAACCATCCCTGTTTTGGTTACCAAATCATGCTACAATGTCAGGCTTTATGGCCAAATAGCAGGCTAGCTAAGATAAGATAAGCAGCTTCTAGATCCATGGGCCAGGATGATTGATGGACCGGATGTCCTAAATTATGCCCTTGCTTGCAGGTTCCTCTTTCTTGGATCACACTGTTGTTTATCAAGTGCAATGATTTGTCTGAACTAGGGATTACCAAAAGAACCATCACACAGACAGCAGATGTCTGAATTTCGAATTTCGATTGTTTGATAGAAACTGTGTTATTTTGTTTGCGGAATAAATTAAAGTGTAAATCGCAGTTTGAACTCTCTAGGTTGACTCTTATTGCACAAAGCAGCACGGTTAGGACCTGAGACTGTTCAACTTACTATTATACAAGGGACAGACCTAAAAAAAAGTTCCATCTATGATTGACTGAAAATCCAACATGACATTCGTACACCACTGCCAATGGTCTGTAGTAGTTTCGGTTAAGTATCTATCATACAGTAAGCAATTAGTTTGGTGGTAATTTTATTGTTAGTATTTTATAATTGCTATCTGGAAATACACAAATTATACTAGAAAAATTGTTGACCACTCGAGAAAAGTACTAAACGGTACTAAGACTGACGACCACTCGTAAACAACTATAGGCAAAAATTGAATATCTTGTAGTGTATCTTGTGAAAATTAATTCATATTGAGCTATCTAGAAAATTCAAATGGCAAGCATTATGGTCAGAAATTGGAACCTAACCACATCTTCAAATTAAGGCATACAATTTGTAGCTTCAAAATTCAAATTGCCTCGACCATAAAAACGCGTGCCCATACCTACGAGGTAGTAGCAAATTTACATGTGACCCCTACAACTCTAGCAATGTGTTTGACGTATGTGGTGGTGTATCTTGTGTACTTCTACCTTACAATTGAACAAGAATGTTTCTTTTGCTAACGGCGACTCATTCGAATACCACCACATAACCTGCCACACTCATTCTTTTCGAGTGATGGCGAGGTTAGAGTTCAAGGTTCATCAAGACCTCGACCATAGAATCGGGTCGGTTGCGAGAGATAGCCGCCAGATCATTGTAGGGGCGTGTTAGTACCTCAGTAATTAGCATCCCTAAAACAAGTTGTTTAATTAAAAAGTTAAGGAGTCGACCAGAAAGTTAAAAATATATAGGCGAAGAGAAAAGGCCCGGATGTATGTGGCTGCCGACCAACCTAGGGTTTTTGGTTCTGTCTATATCTATATTTTAATAGAGAATATTATTTGATTGTCTGTATATATTGTTTATCTCTATATCAGCGGATGTAACTATTATAGTTAGAGTTTGACTCAGTGAATACGCTCGAATCGAGTTTCTCTACAAAGACTAACTCGGTAGATATATTACATTTGCTACAGTATTTCAATATGTCAATTCGTTAGTATCAGATAAAAGGTCACTACATCCGTCTATATAGGCAACCAAACAATTTTATATAAACATTGCATCCGCATGGGTAAGATCATTAGATCTACTCATACAGACAATCAAACACACTTCTTTTCAAAATTACTATACTTAGTTAACCTACTTTTATTCATGAATAATATATATTGCAACTTAAAAAACATGACAACCAAACACACCCGTACAAAACCACCACGGTGAGCATGGGGCAAGCACGACTGCACAAAAACATCGCCATGTATACGTTTTTACAGTTTTACCCCCACTCCTCTGGTGGGACCCATATGCCAGCCAGTACCAATTAGTCAGCGTCATGCCACTCTGTCCCTCGCTCCGCTTCACTTCACTTTCTCTCCAGCACCTCCCCAGCTCGGTCTCCAGCTAAACCATGAACCATCTCCAAGAAACCGTGCACAAATCCGCCATGGCAAGGCCGCTACCTTCCTTCTGCCTCCACCGGATCAAGTCTGGACGCACCGCTGCCCCGCCGCCTCCGATACGCGCCAAGGAGGCCCCCTGCGACAGCGGTGACTGCCACGGCGAGCGCGACGACAGCAATAAGGCGAAGGATGAGAAGGTGGATGAGGAGGCTAAGAAGGGCGGCAATGAGGGCGCCGCCGTGGGGAGGAAGGTGATGGTGGTGGCCGATGGCGGCAGAGAGGAGGCCCGGACGGCGCTGCAGTGGGCGCTGTCACACGCCGTCCGGCCCTGCGACACGGTCGTCCTGCTCGACGTCGTCAGGGGAGGCGACGGCAACGGCAAGAACCGTGCGTAACCCTGCAGAATTAACTCGCCGTACGTGATCGCGAAAAACAATCATGTATTTGCAAATTGAGAAAGATGGGTTTCTCTTGTTTCGTTGATCTTAATCAGGACGCGATCCAAGAGGGTATCAGCATCTGGAGGCGATGAGGAGCATCTGCCAGGCCAAAAGGCCAGAGGTAACTGCGATTACAGATGAAACAAAAATACAATATATCTTCTCTATTTGTGTGTCTCATCCTTAAGTAGGGTCGTGCTAATTTTCTCTGTATTGTTCCGATGTCTACGAAGATACGGAAATTAGTAGTTACTTTCCAGTGCTTGTGCTGGCTAATTTTTTGTTGTGGTTAGTACTGTGGATTATAGGAGCCATGATTAAGCTGGTAAAGATTATCAGTATTGGTCAAGGGATCGAGAGTCGGTCCTCCCTCCCTCGCGTTGTCTCCTCAGAGGCGGTGGCAGCGGCGGCCAGGGCAGCGCCAAGCGGTGGCCGTCCCCCCTTCTCCCCTTGCTCTCCCCCTCCTCCCCCCACCCCTCCGTTCCGCGTGTGCCATCGATGCGGGTGGATCCGCTTTGTCCCTCGCTAGATCTCCCTTTCTACGGGGTGGATCTGACCATTGGCGGCCGGATCCGCTCATATTTGTTGCTGACGCGGTGTCCTTCGACGGGGTCAGGCCCTGCGGTGTTCGTGCGGCTGGCTCCTCTGCGTGGCTCCCTCCTCCGGTCGATCTACCCTTCGACTGGCGTGGTGCTCTACTATGGTTGCTTGTCGCCGCTCCTCCGTGTGGCTGTGGGATCCGCCCATTGGGGACCGGTTCCGGGTTTCTCAACTCGGGGCTCACAGTCGATGCAGCTGCTCCACGTCCACTTTAGGCCATTGGTGCGGGGCGCAGCTACTGGAGACCTACTAGCAGCACTAGCTTTCCCTCACCCTTCCCGTCCACTTTAGGCTGTCGATGCGGGCGCGACTACTGTTTGGTGCGGGTGCTGGTCGCTGTTGAAGATGATTTTGTTGCAACCCCGACAGTCTTGTTGTGCGTTGCAGCGGGCTGGGACTTCGTCCCTCAGCTATCTCTTGTTGGAGAATGCGTGGCTCGGGCCGTCGTGCTCTTGTGCTGAGTGTTGTTGGTTACTCTTGCAGGTGAATGGTATGGTCGACCTGTTGAGCCTCTAGTTCATTGGGTTGTGTCGTGGTAGGGGGGAATTATGGGCAAAAGCCCTGGCAGGCAACTTGTCATTACCGACGACGATGATGCTCGCGGGTGTCATTACCTCCCTGGAGGCATCGTGTCGAAGCTTCCTCTGGAATCTCTCCGGGTGAAAACCCTGTTCGGCTTTCCAGATGAGCGACGACGGTTTCTTTGTCGCTTCCTTCTTAAAGGCGTTGTTTTGGAGAATCCCTATGTTCTTTGTTATAACCGACGGCACTCCTTGCAGGGCATACCATCCTCCGTTGTTATTTGCTCTTTTGTCCGACTCCATCGATCTCCTGTTTGGCGAGGCTTCTCATCACCTTTTCGGTGCTTCACAGCAGTGGCTATGTTCTGACGTCCTAGGACCCCATCTGAGCTTGTGGCTTGGCGCAGGAGTTGCTGACCGAGTTGGGTTGTTAGGCGTGGGAGCAAGGCTCCGCCTGTTGAGTTGTTGGGATGTTCTGGTTAAGGTGCTAGCTGGATACAGTTGTTGGCGGTGTAGTGTCGTTTGGTGTGGGTGCCATTTGGTTGATCGGGGGTGTTCGGTTGTATATTGTTTGTTGTGTCTCCCAAGTTATATGCTGCTTAGTCGTGCCTGTCGTCCGGTTGTTTGGGGGTTTAGTGTTCCTTTCTTTCTCTCTTTCTCTTGCGCGTGAGTCGGGCTCCGTGGGTTATAATGCAGTGCTTGTTAAGGTTTTCGAGGCCAGTTTTTCATATAAATTGGGACACTTTTCTTCTTAATACAATGATGCGTAACTCTTCTGCGTTTTTGAAAAAAAAAAGTATTGACCGAGGGCTTTTTTACTGTACTTTAGCATTCCATAGAACTAAATTCTACGAATTACGATACGGGCTTTTTATTCAATTTGGTTGGTCTTCTTGTCTGCATTTGAATCAAAATTTGGTATTTGTATATAAAACGGTGTACATCTCTCAGACATAACATTGACACAATCTGTAAACGAACAAGATCTTGATGGAATACTAATTGCAACATCGATTTCCTTAAAAAAACTAATTGCAACATCGAGATTAAGACTGATGTTGCAAGCTAGAACTGCTAACACGTTTAATGTCTTAGTGATGGTCAATAAATCGGAGTCTCTGATCAGATGCCATCTATGGCTAATTACTATACCGGGTCCTCCTACTTTATTGACATCTTTGGGGCTGGTACAGCAGGTACCTGTTGAACAGATCATCTACTCCGCGCTTCAAATTTTCTTCCGGCAACAGTGTCCAACTTATCTGCAATAGAGTTCAAATATTTTTGGAAATGCATTATATTTGTTGTTTTTCTACATACATTTCGTCCCCAATTAAAAGATCGTAAACCGAGGCACTCTAGCGCATAAAGTAGTCTTGACCGTAGGAGCCGTTTGGAACAAGGAATTTCACAAAGTCGCCACAATGCTTAAAAGTTTAGTGCAATTGAATTCCGTCATCCCAAACATAGCATCGATGTGTACTGTGTATATGAGAGAAGACAATTAGAAAGCTGGGACAGATTCCTGCATTCCGAGAAAATGACCCAGATCGTCCATTTCTTGAGTGACATGTGAAGTGACCCTTCAGATCCACCGTCAAGAAAAACAAACTGATAAATGCTCTTCGCCGACAACCCAGATGATCACTCTCTGGCAGCTCTTATCCTTCAGCTTTTGTGGGGGAAAAAAAGATAATTGAATCATCTTCCACAACATTTCCGTCATCAGACAACGCATTCTATACCAAGCAGTACCAAAAAGGGACCCATTTACAGTCAGATCAAAGAAGAAGGAAGATGCACAGCAAGACACAGCTGCAACTGCAAGCAAAGATCACAACTACCACAGGGGTGGATGCATGTGCCGAGCATCATCGAGGGGTGCATGCATGCATGTCCCAGACAAGATCATGGCCCTCTTTTTTATTAGAAAAATGGCCCTTGGCTGTTTTCCTCAAGCTACACTCTTCATTTCCAGCTAGATTTCCATGATTTGTGCCCATGCTGATGTAAAGCTGACTAATAAGCTGAGAGGCCCCTGGTTCAGAAATCTTGGACCAAATGTTGTCACTAACCAATAAGCCATCTCTCCTTTTATTTTTGAAACCCGATAGGTTGCTAGTTTTCAAAAGCTCAAGCTGTTGATGAAGGGGAATATAAAAAGTAACTCATGTTGTATTTTACCACCAGGTGCATGTTGAGCTTTCCCTAGTAGAGGGCAAGGACTGGGGGCCGGCGATAGTGGAGGCGTCGAGGAAGCAAGGCGCGTCGCTCCTCGTCGTGGGCCAGAAGAAGCGGTCCGTCACATGGCGGCTGCTGTCGATGTGGATGGCCGGCATGAAGGGCGCGGTAGGGGGCGCCGGCGCCGCCGACTACTGCGTGCAGAACGCGGCGTGCATGGCGCTGGCCGTCCGGCGCAAGAGCCGGCGAGGGGGAGGCTACCTCGTCACCACCAAGCGCCAGAGGGATTTCTGGCTCCTGGCTTGAGGTCCTTTGAGGTGTTTTGTGTGACACAGGGTGTGGTAGCCTCGTATGTCAGTAACTCAGCATGTGTGATCTCGATATGGCATAGATAGGGGGGGAGGTACTGAAGTTTACAGATAGGGGAAATAATGCAGTAGATTCTTGAGTGTTGGCTTCTTTTTTTTTGTTACTGGATTAGAACTGACATGGAATTATGGAAGGGAACACTGAGTTATCGAGGTTTTTCATTTTACAATAAGAATCAAGCAGCTTTTGGAGTTGTGCCATAAGACCTTTTGGATGCTTACTTCCTACTTGTTCAACAAATAGGATATTGTAAGACAGAAAAAAAAAACTTTTTAGCAACCTAACAGCCAAGCAACGATGAATTGGGTACCCTATTGATGAACAGCTGAGGAATGACAGAAATCAAGTAGGCAGAATTTGCACGATACATGATGAAACACAGAAACACGAATCATCTGCCATCTAACAAGATGCTCCAAGTAAAATCTACATTGTTTAACTTAGGGAATCATATTACATCACTGTCAGACTAAAATGAATTAATATCCGGCAGAAAAAAATATCAGCAAACATAATTTTTGCAGATGCTTCGCAAGAACGAGAAATTTACCGCAGGCTAATCATGGTTGTCATAAGCAAGGTAAGGACTAAAAAAGGAACATGGACAACACAACAGTGCAGCGTGCATGGCCGTAGCAGTAGTCAACTGCTGTGCTCTTCTGGAGTTATATACAGGTAAACGCAACATCGCTCTAACCTCAGTGCTCACTTGTACAAAACCTGAAAGGTGAACATCATGCTGCCCCAGGTCGGAATCTAGGAAGCCGGGGGAGATTCTAGAAGACGATACATTGTGATCTCTTGCTGCTTGAAGTACCTCCGATCTTCCTCATCCACGAGGACCAGATTCAGGTAATACTTGACGCTGAATTTGTTGTTTATGTTGCGGTAAGTCGGGGTCAGCTCATAAGGTGTCAAGAACAGCCTCACTGGAATAGATTCACCTACAAACCAATTCGACTAAGTATGCAGCAAACCAACGTGTTGACAAACTCTACAACATAGATTGGGCAGGCTAGGATTGGACCGAATCCTGGTCCATCCACGCATAATTCAAGGATGGACCAGGATTTGGCCCAGTCCAGGCTCATCCAAATGGGTCCAACATGAGCAAGCAGCTAAGCAACAACTGCATCCGACCCGTTTCAGGCTTTGAACCATATGCGGTGTTTGATAATGACATATCATGGCCGTGAATATCTGAAGAAAAGGTGTTACTTTATGCATTATGCAAGGTCCTTTTGTAATGAGGGTCCATACAGCCGGTCCTAGTTCAAATGCAGACAGGACCAATTTCTATAGTTCCCAGCAAAAAGGCAACACGGGGACTGATGTTTACGAAAAAAAAAGGAAGAAGCTAATTGAAAAGTTTGAGTTATCAGTGTCCACATGATAATTTAAAAGAATTTCCAAGAGCATCACCAGGTAATTCACTAATTTAAAATAATCTTGCATCTGTCAGTATATCGTTTAGGTTGGGAATCGCTAAAAAATCAATGCCTTCTTGCGTACATAAACATGGAAGTTGAGGCATTGAGAAAGCTATAGGTGAACATAAATGCAGCTATGAGCCCAATGAATGAACATAAATGCTTTACAACAACGAAGCAAGTAATCACTGAATTGTACAAACCTCAGACCACAGGACAAACATGTAAAAGAACTGAGCATTTGAAAAATGGAAAAGCAACAAAATCACTACCATACCTCTGACAGGAGCACCATCCATCAACTCAAACTTAGCAAGGGTCTCAGTTTCAACATATGTGTTAGAGCCTGATCCTGTTGATTCCCGACGACGGATCTCAAGCTCCATGTTTTTTATCTTTATTCTGACAAGAAGAAAATATATCTTCCCAATAATCACATCATTGAGATGGTACCTGAACAAAAATGTGAACAATAATGCAGGTTTCCGAAATGAGAAACTTATCCGAACAGACAGACATATAGGATATGGCTATGATCTTACTTGCTTTTGCTGTATTCAAACTCAATATGTAAGCAATCCTCAATTCCAACTTCCATCTGAAAATGAATATTCAGTAGCATGAATTGCATAATGAAATACACTGTCTTCTATTTTTAGTTAGATCATTCTCACTTTAAACACATCAAATAACAAAAGTTATGCAATTAAAGATATTGCTGAATATAGAGATAGCAAAACAAATTGTTAAATTGCTCTCTTCAGGATATTTCAAAAAATGTCAACTACAATGAATTCCATCATACCGGAGCTGTTTATCTGTATATCTCAGTGCAATCAGCTTATTAAATTTAATCTATCAACAAAACTTCCTTTTTGCAAGAATACAATCCCAGATGGCAGGGAGGGTCAGGACATTCCAAGGCTTCTCCCTTCCCCTTCCTTTTTACACTAAATAATGTAAGGAAATGTTTATCAAACCGATAATAGCATATCAGATAGCTTCATTTCTGAGGACATTGGGTGCATTGCTCACTTTCCATACCCCAGTACTTCGCCAAAATTGCATACCGGCATCCCGTATCCGATACCGTACCGGATACTCCAATACTTCTGATCTAATGACACTTAGTTTCAAGCCCAATTCAACTCCATCCCAACTAACTTAGGACCTTATTCTTTCATGTTTACCTATGTTACAGATCTTTATGGTTGCTGAACTATAATATTATGGACCTTATGTGCTGGTATTTATAGTTTGTCTTATGAACTTCGCAATTATCTTTAGTATCCCCTATTGTTATTATTTTTAATACATATATACACCCATACTGGTGTATCGATGGTTTTCAGAAAATGGTGTATAGTGGTACTGGTACCAAATATCGAAGCATCATATTTTTCCAAAAAACCACTAGGTAAGCAGTGGACCAATGGTCTGACCCAGAGTTACAAGAATCCGTTTTTTCCACACAAAAAAAATGACCTGGGTGGTTAGTGACAACCAGCGAGATTCTCTCTTTGTTGTTTTCAAACTTTCAAAAGTGACATTTTCAAGATTTGATACCTGGATCATGTCCAAGTAAAAATGTATCCATTCTTTAAAATATAGGGATGAAAAAAATTTCCGTTAGGCTAGGCGAAAAACTAGCTCATTTTATATAAAAAAAAAACACACTAACTAGGTTTTTTGGTTTACAGCAAAAAATTGACCAGTCAGTCTTCACAGATTTCTAGAACCTGGTGGGGCAACAAGGTAAGCTAACATGAACTGTGTAGAGAAATTTAGTCAACATTGTTAAGGCCTCAAACACACACAACGTCAGTTCGAGAAACTGTACCACTTTATTACAGTACAGTCAAGTTCAATGCTAAGTTGCTAACATATGTTACAAGCATCAAAATGAAAAGCTTCCGTTAATAAGAACTCACCTTGATGCTGTTGTTGATTGTAGGGACAGGGGAGTAGTTTCTTACCTGCCAAAAACAGGAAGATAAGTAATTAAAATTCTGGAGAAAAAAACTCCAAATTGCAAGAACACATGAAAAAATAAATAATGCATTGTCTTGAATATGTTGGAGTTCGTGTCAATGAAGGAAAAATAGTATGGAGCATACATACTGCAAATGACAACATACCAAAAATCTGGTGAAACTGTTCCAAAATATCATACATGAACTCTACAGTTGTACGGCTTTCAAGTAGGTAGCATAAAAATAATGGCGGTAATCAACTTACACAGAAATCCTGGTATTCCACAATATTCCCAACATAGTTTCTGCCAATTGTCACCTTCAAAATGTACCTGCAAGCACATCAAGCATACTTTGGTCTTTAGAGGTGCTTCACTAAATCTTTTTCTCCAGCACTTGAACATTCTATTCAACTTGCTGGATATTTCAAACACATGAAATGCCATAAGGGGCTGTAGTCCACAGTATACAAATGCGAAAGGTATATGTGTCATGATAAACAATTAATTAATTGTTGGATTTCGCTTCTGTCAAAATCAACATTCAAGAGTTTCGGAAAGTACAATAATGTTCTCTCAAATTTCAGTAGCCAAATATTAAGACAAAATGTACTTGTGTTTTGCTATCACCTTACATCTTTCACAGGAAGTCAAATATGCTAAAACTGGGAGTTGACGATGCATCCTTATCATACAAAGAGGTACAACACTAATAAATGGAACTACACAAATGATACCATGCTATGCGAAGCCTACAAAGGCTGCAAACAATGTGTTAAACATCATATTTTATATGAAGCTTTCCATATATTCCACCATATAAGTCAGTGAAGAGCAAATATAAGACATTGTGACACGCAAGGTAGCAAACTCGCAATCCCGCTGGTAACTGGTTTTCCACAGTGGGTACTGGGAGAACAAATATTGGCTTGAAATGTTCAAATTTAAATTTATAAACTGAAAATAACAGTAATATTAACGGGGACAAATTCAAAAGTACAATTAAATTCGACATATCAAACTGTCCATGAAGGTGAACCAACAACAACCATGGCCAGGGAGTTTTTGTAAAACCAATTTGTAACTATAATGAAAGTATACATGTAAAATATGTAAAACAGAACATAATAAGAACACTGCTCTAAATCATAGCATTTGCTTACCTCAGTCTGACATTTGTTCCATTGTAAGACTCATATGGCATTTCAACAGTAGAAAACTCGAATGGATATGTCTTCCTTTCATAAATTTCACCAGGAACATCTAACTCACGTACTGCACAGACAAATAGTGCATTTCAGTCAAAATAGCTTCTCGCGTAATAATATATGTATGCAGAGCAAGCCTCGGTAGTAAGAACTCGATCAACTAAGCACTAACAGAACAGAAAGTTCAGGAGACCCCTTTGCCACATATTAGGTACTAGTTTAGGTTTCTATCCAGGTGATTTGGTCTTACCCTAGCAGTCTAAAATACGAGGTATGGCAGCCAGTGAGGCAAACTGACCTCTGAGTTGATGAATATAAAATAGCCGAATATAATAAAATGAATCTCAGTGTGTTTAAAGACATAGTGATTTTACAATAGTTTTCTTTTGGCTTTAGCTTCAAAGCATGTATTAATTAAAAAAAATCATGCCTTTCTGTTTCGTGTATTCTTGGTCTTGCTAAGGGTGTTTACTGATTGAGACTTATCCCATGGGCTATTGTGAAGCCTGGTAAACCCAGGCTTGAGTAGTTTTGATATATTTTTCCTGTCTGGGTACGTCTGGACCTGTAAGCTTTCGCGGAGCTTCACTTTACTTCCTTTGTTCCAAAAACAAATCATCACTCATACACATTTACATTAGTAAAGAAAAATGCATGTAAAAGTTGTTGCAACTTGCAAGTTGTTACGCCACTTCGATTACATAGGATTCTATTCACATATCACAACCACTTTGGAGGATATGATGGGGTACCTAAGAAGGCGGAAGGGGTAACCATTTGAATAAGTTATCAAGTTAGTGATACACCACAACAACAACAACAAAGCCGTTGTCCCAAGCAAGTTGGGGTAGGCTAGAGATGAAACCTACAAGATCCAACTAAAAAAATGATGAGAAAACAATAATGATAATAAAAGTACTAGTAATAGTAAAAAAAAGTAGTAACGGTACAATGAGACTGATGCATAAGTTATAGTTCTGACACGTAGACTGCTAACTTCCACGCGCTTCTATCCGTGGATAGTTATTTGGGGATATTCTATTCCTTCAAGTCTCTCTTATAGACTCCTCCCATGTTAGGTATTGTCGACCCCTGCCTCTCTTCACATTATTAACACGCCTTAGTATCCCGCTATGCACAAGTGACTCTAGAGGCCTCCATTGGATATGTCCAAACCATCTCAACTGATGTTAAGTTAGTGATACACCACAACTGAAATAATATCATGCTGAGAAAACTTAGGATGGCAAGAAGAAGATTCAGCAGAAGAATGATGCTTTGGGCTAATAATTATTAACTAGCCTATAAGTAGCATGCATAGCGAATAATGCTGGGAAATCGAAGACTCCTAACATAAAGAAAAAGATCACAAGAAGCCCAGCACATCGCATAACCCACCATAAGAGCTATTGGCATATCACGCACTAGAAACTCACCTAATGAAGTGAAGTCATAGAAGTTCCCTCGGTCAAAATACAGCTCTGTAACAGAATTGGTCACCCGTTGTAAATGTCAGGACTTAGGAGGGCCCAAAGTACGAAATGTAGACTAGAAGTAATCTAGCAAATTGTCAGTGAACAATTACTCCCCAAATGCGTAAACTTTCAGTACTTTTATCCAGGAAGGAAGCTAAATTCGTAAAAAACATGAGGTTGGCCCGTAATGTGAAATACATCCAGCACAATTGAAAACATAAATAAAACTATGTACAGCAACACTTCTAATATAACGGCAGAACAAACCATGCCACTTCCAGTTTTTGTCAGAAATAATCATAAACTGCACCATCTTAGAGTAACATAGCAAAATCGAACATGCACTATCAGTTTGTGTCAAGAAATCATCAGAACAAGTAGCATCTTAGCACCATAGCAAAATTGAATAAACCCATGACAAGAAACCAGATGTTCATATAGCATAAGCAGCATCTATCAATCTGAATAAGAGTATAACCATGACATCCCTAGAAGCAAAAGTGTTGTCATTAACTTGGTGTGGGATTTGATAGAACAAGCAGCAGTTGAGGGTAAGCAGCATACCTATTTGGCCCAGCAACTCAATCTTGACACCCATGTGTTCAATCCTTTTACCTGGGACCGGTGCTATCGATACCTGAGCACCATTTCAGCTGAGCTCAATACTAGGTTCGACCCAAGCAAGGTACATACAAATAAACAAACAAGGAAATAGTACCTCTCCAGATATTGTTTCAAGGCTCTGGAAAACAGGGACCATTGTTGTCTTCCCATTGTCCTTCTTAACCGAAACCTGTGAAACGACAACAGCAGAAACCGACCATTTTGTAAGCTATAAGCAGAACTCACAGTTTGAATTGCAACTGGTAGCAACATGAAGATATCAAGAATAGCACCTGCTTCCTGGTTCTTGCATCATAGAATGTGATCGAGATATCACATGGCGGTTTGAATGCTCCAATGATATAATTCTGGATACACATACCCACATAATTCCATTGGCATAACGTACAGTCACAAAAAATCAGATGCAGCATGTCCAGATTGGAAGATAGATTAAGATCTAAAAAAACTCTACATGTCGATACTACTACCAATCTGAAAACTATCAGCTCACTAGACCAATCATATATACTATCAATGCGTACAACAAGTATTCTAGCCTATTATGTCATCTCGGCCGGAGTTTAACTATCAGGCATGTTGATGTGAACCAAACTTGTGCCACTGACTCCGTCGAACTTACAATTCAGATACCTGGTCACACTAACCTGACCTGATGGAACAAATGAAAGACCAGCGATCCATCCATACCTGGAGCTAGACGGACCTGGTCCCCTGCGGCCCAAGGCTGCCCCCTGATCACACCTAGGGCCGAACTACGATTCAATTTAGCAAAGTACGGGGAGCTATATCCTAGTGATAAGCGCGGCACCACCACTCGGCGGCAGCGTCCCGGAGCGAGACGGCCGTAGCTCCGATCACCCCGCCGGACGGTCGCGCTGGCCCAGGGGTCAGATTCAGTCGGCTTCGTGGTTCGCGGGTGCTTAAGGGAGGAGAGTTGGGGGAAGGGAGAGGGGAGGGACGCTGCTAACCATGGCGGTGACGGCGAGGTGGGAAGCGGTGGCGCTGACCGGCGGACGTCGGGGAGATCGAGATCGGACGCGGCAGAGTAAAATAACTGAGGTGGCTTCTCTCTCTACAATTGGAACGCACGAGGAACTGACTGGTGGGCCCGGTTTTCTTCTCTGCAGTCTGAGCTGGATGGAACACAGCACTGTAGCCAGTGACAATCGATAAGAAAAAAACTGCTTTTAAAAATGGTTGTTGAAAAAGTGTTTATAGAAAAGTTGTTTATATTTGATTTTTTATACAGATAAAATGTATAATATAGATAATATCTCTCATAAACTACAAAAGCTCTTTAGATCAGTTTCTAACTTTTATAATAATGTCAGCTTTTGCCATTAGCTTTTACTTATCAAAAACTATTTTTAAAAATAGAATGTTTGATTCAGTTAAACAGAAAATTGAAACAAACAGTACTTAATCTCAGGATCGCAACCCCTCTCATCCATTAGAGAGAAAATCAGCATGAGTTGATCCTTCGTTTTATATATTTAGAATATCACACATAACAGTTTATATATATAAGCAATTGAGTTTCATATATAGGCTAGTTCCTACCCGTGATAATGTCGCATACATGAATATGAGATTTCTCATATTATTTATCATCACTTATCACTATATACAACCTTTTATTTGCCAACTTTCTAAATTTCCTAGAGTTTTGAGCGACAGTGGTCTAATTTTCTAATGGGCCAATTTATAAATATTAATAAAAATTCAAAATATTTCAGAAAACATTCCTCAATTTTTGTGCCAGACCTAGTCACCATGAAACAGATCGAGCTTCTAGACAAGATTTTTCTTTATTTTTTTCTAGTGCAATTTCACTAGCACAAACTGGAAAACTTGGGCCTAACAGTCTTGCGAAGCAGGGCACGACCGCATGTAACGCTAGATATGTAGGGCTCAGTCCAGCTCATTAACATACCGGCTTAGCTCGGCTCGTTAAGGAAACATGCAAAAAACAAAAAAATGATTCGGTTCGATTCTATAAGAGCTCAAGCAAACTTGTTAGGCTCGTGAGCCGGACACAATTTTCAGTTACATTTTACCACTTCATACAAGGATGTACATTTAAAAAAAAAACAGAAACATGCATGCATACATAGATCATCTCCTACAGAATAAATAAGGCACGCTGACCTAACATGTTTTACACAAAAATCAGCCACCTATACGGCCACTTGAAAAGATGAAACATGAACTAAATGGACTAAAATGGCTTAAACATGAAAGATATTCTAATAGGTAGGTACGTAGCGCATTACATGAAGTTCCAACCTGTAAATGGAAGAATTACATGATGCATTCCTGATGCCAACTTAGGGCAGCTCCCATAAAATACTGTGGTGGAGCTACTGTACCACTTTTTAGCCGATAGAGTAGCGTCGAACATCTCCAGTAGAATCAGCAACAGTCATACAGTGAAACTGATCGGTGGTAGCTGGTGGCAAATTTGCGGAGGGAAGCCGCGCTCAGTAATACTGTTCACAGAGGTTGTGCTGTAGATCAAAAAGAGAAAAAGAGTAATAAAAAGTAAATAATAGAGTAGCTGCTGAAGATGAAAAAATAGAAGATACTGTAATAATGTTAGAAGGTACTATAATAGTATTATAGATGATAAAATTTTACTGTTGAAGATGATCTTAGGAGCACGCATGTACGTGAGTTGGTTTGTGCGTGAGGGGAGCTGGTGAGGTATCAGTGTTCTTTGCTGGGATTTGTACTGGGTTGTTGGTAGGGGTGAAAATGGATGGCTATGTATCCGAATTATTCGATATTCGTATCCGTTAAAACACGAATATGGATATTTGTATCCGTATTCGTTTCTGAAATGGATACTAAAATGGATACATCCGAATTTGTTTTTGAGATTTAGATTCAAATGTGGATATCTGAATTCGAGATATATCCGATTCGTATTCGTATCCGTATCCGTCAACCAGGGAACCAAATTTTGCTAAAGTTTTAGAAATTTTAGAGGTAAGCAAAATTTCGATCCAATCAGATTGGAACAAATTTCAGTCATATTTGATCAAATTTCAGTCATATTTGATCAAATTTCAGTCAAATTTGGCTAAAAATTTAAATTTTTAACATGAATTTCGAACCAAATTTCTAAAATTCTATCCCACTCAAATTAGAACAAATTTTAATCAAGTTTTACCAAATTTCATTCAAATTTTATCAAAAATTTAAATTTCAGACATGAATTTCAAAGATTGAGTAGATATCCGAATACGAATTCGAATTCAGACTATCCATTTTGTATTCGCATCCGAAAGTATCCGGATCCGTTGTAGGGATCGGTGACGTCCTAAGAGGGGGGGGGGTGAATTAGGACATCTAAAACTATTTTTAGCTCCAAAAACAACACAAGATAAACCTATATCAATTTCTATCTAAATGTGCTCTAGGTTTATCTAATGTGTCTACTCTACCGATCAAAGCGCTTGCAACCTATCTAAGAAAGTAAATTGCAAGTAAGTAAATGCGGAAACATAAATAAGGTAGAGAGAGTAAACTCGGCACAAAGATTTTCTTCCGTGGTATCGATGGCATGAATGCCACCCCTAGTCCACATTGGAGCTCCACAAAAGATATGCTCCCGGTCGGCACCCGGTCACGGCCTTTGAGCCACCAAGTCACAAAGACAAGGCCTCCCCTGGATGAGCCACCAAACCACCAAGGCAAGGTCTCACCACTAGCCTCTCTTCCGGTTCCTTACCGCCGTGATCACTTTGGAGCTTGAGCCACAAAGGCAAAGGTCTCTGCGTCCCCGCACAATCGCCTTGCCGCCGCTCCACACCAAGTCGGAGGGTCAACAAGCTTGCCGGCGAGTCACCAAGACTCCAAGGTACCGGCGTACCAAGAGGTACACTGTTAGATCACTCCTTGATCCACTCTCTAGGCAACAATCACCTAGCAACTCACTCTTTAGGCCTATAAGCACTAATCACTCACTAATCTTGTGCTTGATCGCCTTGGATGATCACTTTAAGAACTTTGGTGGCTTGGATGTCTTCTCAGGTGTTTATCAACTTCTCTAGACTCCATCACACTCAAATGACTGAGTGGAGGGGTATTTATAGCCTCAAACTTGCGCACTAGCCGTTAACTCAACGGCTCTAAAAAGCTGTTAACACCAGATGATCCGGTGAGAACAGTAGTACTAACACCGGATCATCCGGTGAGTACACTCTCACAAACTAGCCGTTGGAACCCCCACTCAAGTCTCTGTAAACACCGGATTATCCTGTGATGACTCACTGAACACCGGACAAATGCACCGGATAATCCTATGTGTATATGTTCATTGTGATGCTCTCTGCAAATAATAGTCCGGTGTGTTCATTTTGTGAACACCGGATCATCCTATGATAACTTATTGAACACCGAACAAATGCACCAGACTATCCTATGTGCATATCTTCATTTTGGAGCTCTTTGGAAATATTAGTCCGGTGTGTTCATTTTGTGAACACCGGATCATCCTGTGATGCAAAAGATTCCGCTTCAAATTTTCTGTGAACACCGGACTATTTTTCATTGAACTCACCGGATTATCCTATGCAGCACCGGACTGATTTTTATGTGAGTACCGGATTATCCTGTCAGGCAAATTTCAGCAAAATATCGTTATGTATTTTGGGCATAACTCTTCGCTCCGAACTCCGATTTTGATGATCTTTGGCTCTATGGAAAGCTTGTGAAGATCTCTACAAGATTATACAGAAATCTATTCCATTTGATCACATCAAAATTCATGGAAGAAGTCTAATTCATTCCTCTCTTTGTTCCGGCTTCGGCGACTTCTCTTTTGTTGCATCCATGAGACCTACTAAAACATATACTTGACAAACATGTTAGTCCCAATGACTATATTGTCATTAATCACCAAAATCACAATCATAACCTAATATGGCTATTTTCGCTACATCCGTATTCACATTCAGATTAAAATATGGTAAATCATACTATCCGAATTCGATTCTATACGTATTCGATCCGTTTCCACCTCTAGCTGCTGGCCTCCTCTAGCTTGTTAGGCAGCTTGCGAGCTAGTTGCAGCCAGCTGATTAATATAACAAGCTAATATGTTAGCTTCTCGAAGCTTTACGTCCACTTCTTACTGTACGTTCGAAATTTTACGTCGTCGCTTTGATCCTTAATTGAAATGATCATCAATCACCTAAACAATGTCGCACGCACAAAAATCGATCTCCTCTCATCCTTCTGACAACCAAGAACACCTAGCCGAGCTTGGACGACATGCCAGCCATGGCGACGGCGCCAAGGAAGCTCATCGTCACGTCCCTCGCGGCGCGGGAGGCTCTCGGCCCCGGCACCGCTGACGTGCTCCCGTGGGACGTCGTCCGGGAGAAGCTCGCTGAGCTCCTCCGCTTCGTGGTCTCCGCGGTCCAGGCGCTCACATCCGAGCTCCGGGAGCACGCGACCTCGCTTTGCGCCGCGCTGGCCTCGTTGGCGCAGGGCGTGCTCGCCGTCGCCCCCCCCCCCCCCCCCCGTCGCGGCGGTGGTGGCGGCGCTCTTCGTCGCCTTCTGCTGCTGCGGGTACTGTGTGGCCGCGGTGCAGCGCCACCGGTGGAGATGGCTGGATGGGGAGGAGCAGGCCTATGGGCTCGGTGGCGACGGGCCGGTGGTGAGATACCGCGGCGGCGGGTACAAGGGTGGTGTATTATGTCTAATCTTTAGTTAATTAATATAATGATTAAACATCTCGTAACAGTGGAAGCGTGAATATGTACTGTGTTCAGTGACATCATCAGCCAAGGTTGAGAAGAGCGATGTAGGCGTAGCCATGCGTGATGATGATGGTTGATGCCGTGTAGACCATCGGTGTAATTATCGTTGGTGTGATGCAGGTGATGTAGATGTGGCTATAAGTGAGGGAGAGCTTGGCGGAAATTTTCGGAGCAGTTCGGCAATAGCCTTCGCTCCATTGCAGCGTATCCTTTAGATCTGTCTAGGGTTTTAATACGTGGGGGTGTGTGTTAGTTATGTGAGATCAATGTCACCTACAAGCCCCGATGTTCCCCTTTTATTATTGCATTGTATGGAACAGGACTGCAACCAACGTTGGTTGTGCCCTCGATCAGGGCGCTGAGGTGGGGACGGCTCCTCCTTATCTCTCGATCTATTCTGTTAGAGAATGTTAGCACAAGCCAAGATCAATTCTAATATTTCCTACTTGATCGTAAGACTAACATCATAAGCTTACTCTCAATGAAATAGCATACCAAGACAAAACGTTACATCGGCTAATAAAATACCACTGAAACTCAAAAACCTATAGTATATCACTCCATCTTGAAATAGAAATTCGTTATTCCTAATGGAAATTGATTTGCATTATGGTCCTCTTATCTAAGACCATAGGCTTTTTGATAACTTCATGTTGGCAACATGATCACGAAAAATATGGGGTGATAAGCATTTAGTAAGCGAATCCATGAGTATTGACTTAGTGTTTATATGCTCAATATTAATTGTTTGATCTTGGATTCTATCTTTCACAACATGATACTTAATATCGATGTGTTTGGTAGCACCACTCGACTGTTGTTACTCGTATAGAAAACTACGGGTTGTATCGCAGTATAATGTAAGTGACTTTGAAATATTATCGACCACTCTTAATCCCTGGATAAAGTTATTTAGCCATACAACCTGCACGATAGCTTCATAACATGCTACAAACTCAGCTTGCATGGTTGACGATGCCGTAAGTGTCTGTTTAGAGCTTTTTCACGAGATAGCTCCTCCAGCGAGTGTGAAGATGTAACCTGACGTGAATTTCTTAGTATCCATACACCCCGCAAAGTCTGCATCTGAATAACGAACAACTTCAAGGTCAGATTTTCTAAATATGAGCATGTAGTTCTTAGTGCCTTGTAAATAGCGAAGGACTTTCTTAACAGTTTTCCAGTGGTCCGATCCTAGATTTGACTGATATCTGCCAAGCATCCCAATCATAAAAGCTAAATCAAGGCGAGTGCATATTTGAGCATACATAATGCTTCCAACAACCGAAGCATAAGGAACCGACTTCATTTGATCAGTTTCATACTAGTTCCTCAGATATTGAAATGTCCCAAATTTATCGCCCTTAACAATATGAGCAGACATGGCAGAGCACTTATGCATCTTGTATTTCTTCAGTACTCTGTCAATGTATGCCTTTTGAGACAAACCTAATACTCCTTTGGACCGATCTCAGTAAATCTCAATACCAAGAATGTAAGAAGCTTCACCGAGATCCTTTATATCGAAATTTGAGGATAGAAATCTCTTGGTCTCAAACAACATATCATTATCGCTACTAGCTAACAAGACATCATCTACATAAAGAACTAAGATGGTGAATTTTCTCCCTTTAAACTTACGCAAATGCAGTTATCAACTTTATTTTCTTTAAAACCAAATTTTCTAATGACTTTATCAAACTTGAGATACCCACCTAGAAGCTTGCTTTAGACTATAAATTGATTTATTAAGGCAACATCCTAGATGTTCCTTGCCTTCCATGATAAAACCTTTCGATTGAGCTATGTAAATATTTTCTTCCAAATCACCATTAAGGAATATCGTCTTTACATCTATTTGATACAGCTCTAAATCATAATGCACTACAAGCGCTATAATTATTTTGAAGAAATCTTTACTTGATACAGGAGAGAAAGTTTCATTATATTCAATCCCTTCTCTTTGTGAGAAGCCTTTAGCTATAAGCCTCGCTTTGAACCTTTCGATATTCCCCTTAGAGTCATGTTTTGTTTTGTAGACCTATTTATAGCCTACTACTTTGGCTCCGTTAGGGATTTCTACTAGGTCTCATACATCATTGTCGTTCATAGACTTTAATTCGTCCTCCATGACATTAAGCCACTCAGACGAATGGTCACTCATCATGGCCTCTTTATATGAGTTAGGATCTTCTGTCTTCCCTATGTCATTAACATCCTCATTCATGTAGACAATGTAATCGTTCGAGATGTCAGGTCTCCTATCACGTTGTGATCTCCTAATCGGTTTGTTAGGTACTGCAGGATTAGGATTGGGTACTACAGGGGACTGTTGAGGTTCATTGTTAGGTGTAACGTTAGGAATTTTAGATACCTCAACAGGAGGTGCACTGACGTTAGTTTCTACTGAAGGTGCAACCACCTGAGGCACAGGGATGTAGGGCTCTTGGATCAGCAGTGTAGGAACATAAATCCGTTTTTCCTCAAGATCAACTTCCCTGGGCTCCAGATCCTCATTCTCAAGAAATACAGCATGTCTTGTTTCTATATACTTAGTGATCCTGTCTGGACAGTAGAAGCGATACCTCTTCGATTTCTCGGGATATCTGATAAAGTGATAACTAACTGTCTTAGGATCTAATTTCCCAATATATGGATTAAATACTTTAGCTTTAACTGCATAACCCCACACACGCAAATACTTCAAAGAGGGCTTTCTCATAGTCCATAATTCTTATGGTGTTTTTAGAACTGATTTACTGGAAACCCGATTAAGAATGTGTGCGATTGTCTTAATAGCCTCCATCCACAGTTCAATTCGTAAACAAGAATAGATGAGCATATTTCGCACCATGTCCATAAGCGTGTAATTGTGTATCTCAGCTACCTAGTTTTACTGAGGTTCACTAGGTGTAAAATATTGAGCTACTATACCATTTCCCTGAACGAATCTAGCAAAGGGACTAGAGATTTGCCAGTATGAGGCATGCCTCCCATAATACTCTCTCCGCGATCTGACCTCACTACATTAATTTTTAGATTGTGCTGATTTTTTACTTTAGCCTTACATATTTTGAATTTATCGAGAAACTCAGATCAATCTTTAATGGGGTAGATATAGCCGTAACGAGATAAATCATCAGTGAAGGTAATGAATGAATCAAAACCATTCATCAATATCACAGGAAAATGACCGTATATATCCGTGTGAATTAATTATAATAATCCTGTGCTCCGAGTGGCCCCTTTCTTTATTTGCTTAACGTATTTTCTTTTAATGCAATCTATACAATGATAAGAGTCAGAGAAGTGGAGAATCTCTTCCTTAATGAGATGCTTCATTCTCCCTCTCGAAATGTGGCTTAAACGACAATTCTATAGTTTCGAAGAAGTCTCATTAATTGCACTTTTTTTTCTCTTATAGCTTACATCACAGACATTCATAGACACAGAGGATTCATTAAGAGGAATAAGTTTGTCTTGTCGGATGGCAAGACCAATAATATCTAAACTAAACTTAAGAATGCACTTATTGCCTCCAAAATTACAACAAAAATCATCATCGGCTAACATCAAAACTGAAATAAGATTACTCCTCATAAAAGGAACATAAACTACTACATTATTCAGTACAAGAGTGAAGCCACTATCAAGAACTAATAGAAGAGATATGACAGCTTCAACTTTAGCTTCCTTCTCATTGACCACTCTAAGACTTCGCTCCTCCTTTCCTAATGTTGTCGTGTGAGAAGCGTGATGTAGGCGTAGCCGTGCGTGATGATGATGGTTAACGCTGTGCAGATCGTCGGTGATGTTGTCACCGGCGTGATGTAGGTGATGTAGATGTGGCTATGAGTGAGGGAGAGCTTGGTGGAGATCTTTGGAGTAGTCCGGTGGCGACCTTCGCTCCACTGCAGCGCATCCTTTAGATCAGTCTAGGGTTTTTGGTATGTGAGGGTGTGTGTTAGCTATGTGAAATCAATGCCACCCATGAGCTATGGTGTTCCCCTTTTATTATCACGCTGTATGGAACGAGACCGCAACCAACGTTGGTTATGCCCCCAATCAAGGCGTTGAGGTGGGGACGACTCCCTCTTATCTTTCGGTCCGTTCTATTAGGGAACATTAGCACGAACCAAGATCAATTCCAATAGGGTGTTCAGCATGCACCCCAACAAGCCCATCGTGTGCTAGCTTAATTAGCTAGCTCATCACTAGTTTATCTTATTACTGTACTTAATAAGCGTCAAAACATACTAGAGAATTAGTGATGTGTATGTGTCCAGCTGTTTCAATTGTGTCAGTTTTTTTTTTCGTTTTCAATTCCTTTTGTAGTTGTACAATTGCTGTGATGTGGTACTTGTTTGAATGGAAGCCACAAGAAAAATGAGTTTTTTTAAGCACTAAGTAGTTATTTTGACCACCTAAAACAGTTATAATTAACAATGTTGCTTTAAAATTATACATGTGTGCATCACTATCAATTTTCTTCTAGCTTCTCCCCGACATCTGATCAATTTGCACCGCACATCTTATGAACTATGCTAGCACGGATAGGCTCCACTTGGCATTGAGTGGATTATGATAATACTATCAATTTACGAAACCACTTTTAGGTGATAAATTCATTCCTTTTTGACCCAATTTGCTTTGCTTCTAGTATTTCTAAACTATATCACAGAATTAGAGGGATTTCAGCTGACATAACTGGGTGCCATGTAAACTATCAAGCAGCAAGTGGACCCCACCAATCGAGTCCATTGGGTGTGACCTAAATGTAATATTACGAAACATGGAACAAAAAGTGCGATATGCAAAATTCGAGTTAAAAGAATGGTAATCTGGTAGTTCAGCCCAGGTTTTGTGAAATTCAGTCAGAATTATTTGGTGCCGTGCATGCGAGAGCACCAAGGGTAGGCCCCAATGGGAAAACACAAAGACCACATGACAAACCGAGTGCAGAATACCCACCTGCATTGCAGTTTCTACACAAGCTATTTGGTGGTGGCGGTTCGCCCCCTTTAGGTTACAGATCTGTCAACCAATATACACTGCCACTCCAGATGGAAGGAGCAGCGGGTTATGCTTCTAAGCTGTTAAATATCATAGGTATACACCACATTGAAGTACCAGGACCTCTCCCAGCCTAATCTGCGGTAGAATATCCAGGCAACCGCTCGTACAGCCGGTAGATGAGCCGCGATTTCGTCATCTGAGGTTCCCTCTCGAGGACGCTGATCACATCCTTGACGGAGATGGTTCGTTGCGGACCGACAACACCCCTGCCAGGTCTTTTCATGCCTCCTGAAATGAACATTATCATGTGAGTTCAGAACATTTTATAGTGCTGCGATATGGAATTGTGAATAGATCGCTGCTTTACCAGTTCCAAATGCAGTCGAATGGCTCCTCTTTGAAGCTTCCTGGTGGTCGCCAGGACCTTTTCCATGCATGGGTGATGGCCTTGACGCTGGTCCTCTACCTGCCTGTGAAGCAGCAGCCACATCAAGGCCTTCTCGTTTCTGTCTCGCTTGTTCAGCCATCAGCTGCCACTTTGAGAGCATATCACTACCTCCAACTGCTTGTCGGGCAGCAACATTTGCAGCAGTTGTTCTCATTTTATCATCTTCTTCTTTATTGGGCTGTGAGAGGTTAAGGATATCAGGAAAAGGAGAACTGTCAGAAATGAGAAATCACAGCAGATAAGTTACCTTGACATTCTTTGCACGATTTTCCTCTTTTTCCTTTTCCAATTCTGTAACACCACTGCCATCAACCTAGAAGAAAGGATCTAGTTCATCGAATCAACTCAGTGATACTTAAGTTCATCATGATCGCATAATGATGAAAACTCACAGAAACTTTAACAAACACATATGTAAATCATAATGCATCAGGCTTCTGCTTAAATCAGGACAGATTTATATTCCAACTAATCAACTACCATGATATTTTAAATTTCAGGCAAAGTTGCACATATTCAAATCGAAAGGAGATTATGGAACACCTCAGTTTGTTTCTTGTTCTTGTCAGCTTCTTCTGCTTGTTTTTTATCCCATTCTTCTTTAGCTTCCTGGTTCATCAGCAAAATTTGACGACCAACATCTGAAGTAATAACTAGTCGATGCCCAGTCTTTTCAGTGTCGATTCTCTATAAATAACTAAATAATGGTTAGTATAACAAAGTAGCAAATTATGCCATCATTGAGGGCTTTGTAACAAAAAACAAACCTGTTTAGAAACTCTTATGAGAGTACTTACGAATCTTCTCAATCGCTCTTCCACACACTACGGAAGAGTTAAAGTTAAATATATTAAACAACATTTGTATGACAATCATAAGGATAACTCACCATTGATAAACAATGCTCAACATCACCACTAATGTTTTTTAGATCGTATTTGAGAGCTGCCAAAAACATGTAATCAGTTAGTGTTGCCATTAAAATTTACATAAGATGGTTTCATAGTTTCGGCAACAGGGTCAATGAAATTAACTGAGTTCTGTTAGTTTCTTCAGAAGTGGGCCCTTTCGTAAAAAGAGTTTTTCTTCTTCTTCTTGTGCAATTCTTCGTGCTGCTTGCGAGGCAAGGCTCTCTTCCTTTGGGGCAGACAGTAGCTGTTCTTCCTCCTCCTATCAAAGTGAAAAAGGCATTGGCACAACGCAAATAAGGTATTAAAAAAAGTGTACAAATATGGTGCCTACAGAACATAAGATGCACTGGTCTGAAAACTCACAAAGTCAAGGGGGTGCATGGATTGTGATGTAATGTGTCCCGTATATGGGACTTTTACAAGTTTTTTTCTTGAACATTTCGTATGTCCCAACTGATATATAAGCAATCGCTCGTAGAGCAGGAAATGTGCACTAATGTTAAACATGTAAAATTATATTGTCATGAGCAAAGATTAGATGGCCCTGAACCCAAGCAGCAGCAGCATGCCAATGACTTGCGGACGCACCACAAGGGAGGAGATAAAAGGAATCTTTTATATAATCCTTGCTTGCCCTCTCATTGTGATGACTACTTCATACATATAGAGGAGTCCCTGATGATATGGAACTAACTACTAGATAAGATATCTAGCTAAGAGATAATGATTTGGATCTAACTAACAAATCACTAAATCGAAAAGGATTTGCTGCTGCTGTGGTGTTCCTTGAGCCCATAGGGCCAGCCAGCCAGCCCGCCACAACATATGCACACATGCAAAATTTCAATATCCGATTCATCTGTCCTGTAGAGACTAGAGACTGGAGACTAGAGATGCTTGTATTTTTGGTACTCTACAGTACTTTAGTGTTTGATCTTGAATTTTGATGAGCATGCCTGACATCACATGTGCCACATCACCATGAATTCTTTCGAAAATTTTGGAATTGCATATCATGCACATTTCACAGTTTTTGACAGACCGAAGGGAGATGCCACTCGGAAACAAGGTTATTTTTCTTATGAGAAAAAGCAAAACATGAACTAGAGATGTGCATACCCTAAGATTAACACCACTAACAGCTGTGACATCATTAAGTTGATCAATGCTTTGCTCCTGGAAGGCACCAGATGTCTTCTGCTTTTTGCTAATGACAAAGAAGAAATTTGCTTGGCGTTATCCACAAATGTAGATACTCCATAGTGGCATAGTAAATTTAGGATTCAGTTAATAAAACAGAACAGATGGACTTATATGTTATAAAAAACCTGGAAGGTGGCTGTGTAGAGCCTGCTGCTTCCAACGATTTCTTCTGTCCACCGGATTTCTTGTTAGTCTTTGCACCTCCACTAGCCTGTGGTGTAGATGTGTTAGGGGGGCCCTGACATGGCAGTAAGACGAGTAATGTACGAGTTACATGCTAAAAGGCATTTAACAACTGCATAGTTGCCATGAAGTATGAAAAGAAATGCAAATAGTCTGTAGTTATGTATGCAAAAAGAAAAAAAGAGGTAGTCACACAGAAAAAGAAACACAATCCTACTTTTCTTTTCATTTTATGTATGAGTGCATTTGCCATTATAAAGCATCTGATTTGTAACTACTGCAAAAGCAAATGTGCCAAAACTGCAGTTTTTACAAACTTAGCTATACTGAAATTTGGTCCAACAAAAAATATAGACATTATTAGATCTCTTTAGAAGGCAAGATTCATATTTACTGTCTAGTAGGTTCTTCACTAAATCAATTAAAACCACCTTGTGAATGCAAGATCCCAAATTCACTGTCCTCAATCTCTCCACACACACCATCCGGCATTATCGTTCCCATTCCAACACATCAGTTGTACCCAATCAGCAACACTTTCCACCGGAACTCATCTAACCCCTCATAACATCATTAGTTATGCATGGTTCTTTAATTACATCTCATCATGTTCCTTCTACAGTACAGCATCCTCCTGGGCACTCCTATCCTCTTTGCCAACTTCACCAAACACCAACATGCCCTCAGAACCCAATTTCCACATTTACAGTCTTGGAACTATCCTCATGAAACAACTGGACCTTATGCTGTAGATGCCCAACCAGTCCACAACTCCACATTGTCAAATCATTGGTGTTTACACATTGGCAAACAATGAAAAAAGTGATGATTTGGGGTATTTGTCTGAAATTTAGAATACGAACAAAACTTGAATTCCAGGACACTACAAGTGGTCCTATATTCTAACACTAAATGTTTCAAAACTTAATTCTGCCAAGATGCTAATACAATCAAAGTGCTGAATATCCTAGGTGAGTCCGTGACAAAACTTCTATTCCAACAACAGTAAGGGCAATCTCACAAACATTCATTTTGAGTCTTTCTATTCTATTCATTATGGCATTAATGAAAAAGTTGCTAGTGAGGGAAAGATATATAATACAGATTGCATCAATGAAAATTGCATGGCGGCTTAGATTATTCAAAGCTGATATACTTAAAGCAACTGAGTCGCCATAGTTGTCATGGCGTTGAGATATCGTTGCCATAATGGCGATATATCATTGTGGCGGAAATCCGCATCTCGCCACAGGGACACCACGGCTCAGAGGCGTGTATAGTGTTCGCCCCCAACTGGATCCACACCCGCCTCGCCATCTCCCGTCCACCCGCCCGCCCACCCGCCCACAGCCGCCGTTGACACGTCGAGCGCGTGCGCGCGCCCACAGAGAGAGAGAGAGAGAGAGAGAGAGAGAGAGAGAGAGAGATGCTTGCAACAAATGGGGTGAGGTAGGGTTTGGGACTGAATGGGCCAAGTTGAGCTGCTTTCACAGTGGATGGTTGGGCTGCTTCCCAAGCTCTGTTTCCATAGTGATCTTCTATGCATGCCTGTATGCTACTATGCCAGCCCTCAAGACCTCAACTATGTGTTCTGTGTTCTGTTCTCTCTTCTCTATTTCAGCACTTCTATAGTATTGCTCAATACAATATGTCACACTAGTTCTGGTAGGCTGGTGGCGCTTCAGTTAGCACTATCACTAGCAATTGTGAATTCTGAATTTCTGATAGCAGTGTACTAGTATAGCACTAGTTCTAAATTCTGATAGCATTATAGCACACATTTTCAGAACATGGCTATTTTGGTTTCCTAATATCCTACACTATAACTTTTGAGCTGCATTTACATTGCCATTTGCCAATATAATTTCCTAATATCCTAGACTATAACGTGTGTATTCGCCACGCTGACGTGTGTATGGCGTCGCCATGCCACGCGCCATAGGCACTGTAAAGTTGTGAAGGTGATGGGTCGTTGCACCTCACCACGCTGCCATAACAACTATGTGAATTGCATGTGAAATTTAGAATGTAATTAGCTTGCACCATATCACAAAGGTTAAATGATGCATGAGGTTGATTTACCTGCTTTCCTAGCAACTTAGCTGAAGAATTTCCTGTGCCAACCAAGCGAGCCTTGCCAGCAGATCCGGAATTTTGTTTTGTATTCACACTTGGAGGGAGAGCATTGGTTTTCAATTCATTGTTTTGTTGCATTTGCCATGGAACTGCATTGTGCTGCATCATTGGATGAGTGGGAGGGGGGCCAAGTTTTGCAGGAGCCATTCCATGAGCATGCATGGATGGCTGTGTTTCCGATATTGGACTTGGTGATCTAAGAGGTGTTGAACCAGTGATTGACCGTGGGTAAGCCTGTGCACCAGGGTTACTCGTTCCATATATTTGCTGTGAGGCCTGCTGGAATTGTGTGGGTTGTTGCTGCTTGTTCCTTGTTTGCAATGAAATTGCTGAGTTCATTGCAGGTGGTTGATTTGGCCTAGCATTTGTCCCCTTTGCATCAGGGTTTTGGTTGGGGTTATCATGAGCAAGATAGTGTACACTGTTTTGCGCTTGAGTGCCTGATGATGATGCAAAGGCCTGAGGTGAAGATGACACCTGACTTTTCTGACTCTGGTTAGGCGGGCCAGGTGGGTGAACTTTTTGATCATGTAACTGTGCTGAACCACTGGAAGGAATCTGATGTGCAGACACTTGAGAGAATACAGAATGCTGACTTGGATTTGCCTGGTTATTTCTTTGTGCCTGGGCTTGCATCTGTAAAAAATGTTCAAAAAAAAAACAAATATACCCATGAAATATTCATCATAGAATTATCAAAGAAAGGAAACCAAAGGCAGTAATAAAGTTAACACAATTCATTCACCTGTACAAAAACTTTATGGGCTGCCTGCTTGAGCATTTGATCCCCAACAATATTCCTGATGACTCTTAGGAAATCATCTTTATGGACTTCATTACGCTACGAAAATAGAACAATACAATTGAATTAATTCATTTAGCAATAGTGGTGCAAACACTGGTGCTAAGTGTATTCTTTTAGCCTTTGCCACTGTTGTTTTACTCCACTTGAGCAACAAACTTGTAGAAACAAGAGAGATCATGTTCTTTTCCAACTTGTCATGCATTTACATTCTTTCGGATAGACACATGTACTTAATGAAATGCAGATCTTGAATTAATCTCCGTAGAAACTATCTGATAAACATATGCTGTGAAATCATTATAACTAGTGTAAAATGGTGGCATAGTGTCTCATAACTGCGGTATCTCACCAAAGTGTGATCCCAAGCATATGTTGTCGATCAAATGGCTTTTTCAAAAAAAAAAAAAAAAGATACAATCAGGTGGCTTCAAAAGGGAGCAGATCATTCATTTTTCTTTAGTAATGGTGAAGCACTAGTATCTGTTATTGCCTTTTCTCAACTACCTTTACCAACAAAGACATACTTTAGAAGTACATACAATGATTATCAGTAATATAAAGAGTTTTGGACATTGAGATGCTCTCCAACATACTTCTTTCACCACTTATTTCTATTATAACATGTTGTAAATCAGCAATATATACTGTGAAAGTAAATTTCATAAGGAATGTAGTGATCCAAATTCATGGGGTCAACCAAAATACTTCTTATTTCCATATCGATGGTCAAAACTAATAAAGTTGACTATATATTTGTATTCTAAGATGACATACTTTTAGCAATAGAGAGTATATGCCCAAATAAATTAGATGAAATGTGTAGCCAGTCAATTTGTTCATGGACCAACGCAACTAATAACAAAGGAATAAAAACGCACCCTAAGTTTTGCCCATACAGTTTGAAGCTGCATATCTTTGTCTCTGTCAAGATGTGCCTGTAGGATTGGAATTAACATGTTAAATGGTATAGATGGCCCTTTCCTTGTATCCTGGGCACCAGATGGCGCTTGCTGACCAGAAATTTGTTTTACATGCTGTTGAACCACCGAGGGCTGAACTACGTCCAACTTGGAGCCAGCAAAATTCTGTTGACCAAAATATCCTGTTTCTTTTTCAGCTAACTGGAAGCTATTTGTTTCGGCCTGTTGCAGTTGATTTTCTGGCTGTTCTTGTTTTAGGTGGTAATTGTCTTGTTCTACTTTGACAGCTTGTTCATTTTTTGAATCTTCAGTTACCAAGTTTGGTTTGGACAATTGATCTGCTACATTCACACGCTGCTGTCCTGCTTGTTGACTTTCCTGGGCACTTTCTTCCTGCTCTGTTGCTTGCAGCTGACTATCTGAAGTTTTTGACATAGCACTGTTATTTTGGTGCAAAGTACCTGGGGTAGAAGCGTGGAGATTATTTATAACCACAAAAAACAAGTGGTGACATGACACCATTGAAAAGCTGAGATCAAGGATCTTTATGAATAGGAAGCTGCAAGTAAAATAAAATTATATGCTAAAAAGATGTAAATAAAAATATAAAATGCATGGTCAAGCCTAAGAAAAGGAGTGGTCAAAAGTGTAAGATATTAGAATACAACAATTTGGCACCACATCATTATTGACAAATACATCCACAAGAAAGGAGGAAATGGTATCGCTCAAAGCTAGACAAGGATCATTCCATGTGTACTAGACAAATGACTCATTAGGCATATGCACCATGATTGTGCCAATGTTTGTCATGCCAATCGATAAATGTTTGATGGTTCATGACAATGTCGTGAACTCGCTGACTAAACATCATCAACAAGTCGGCCTGGGTTGGAGACTAACGGTGTTCAACTCAGTTAGTTAGGCAAGTCCCCAACCCCCCGCATCGACTAAACATCAACTCATGCCAACTAAGATGTCGACAAGGCTGACCTTGCCATGCGACCAGTGGCGACTCTGGGCCGCTGTCAGGAGGGAGAAGGGTTACAGAAGAGCAAAGAGTAGAGAGTTTAGATCTGCTCAGCTCAACTGTATTCTTACTTCTTCACCTGTTTTTCTGATCAGAACTCCTTACTGCTCAGCTGAATTCAGATAAATTCTATAGCTTATATTCGTGAATGTAGCAATACTGGTTCTTTGCATGGACTCCTAGTACAACAAGTTCCAAGAGTGGGGAAGCCCTCAATACAACCAAAAAATAAACATCGCACAGTGTTAAACGAGCTCCTCCGCAACAGGACAGCGTGACAGCCGAGCCAAACACAACTGCCCCCATGGTAAATCAGCAACGGAAAGCATATCAAGACACCCTAATCGCACAAATAGACAACGAAAAAAGGGGGGAAACGATCCTTGCGCTAATCAATCTCAGTACTCCACCTCACAGCACGCAGCTAAGCCAGGTTGCTTGGGTTCAGTTGAACCAAAGCCCTAAAATTATCGGAAAATAACCAAACCGTTATCAGTACGACCCTCCTCGACAGCGAGGAAGATTTGGGTTCCATTGGCCGCAGCGACGAAAGGAGGCGGGACCCTGCAGAGCGAAACGAGCAAGGTTGCCAAGGTAGCTAGGGATTCCTAACCGGCAGAAGGAGGAACCGATCCGAGGACTGGTGGGATCTCCACCCCGAGCCAGCCCAGAAGACGGGACGAGGAGGGCGATGGCTAGGGCGGCGGAGACTACAAAGCGAAGGACTCCTTCGAGAGTAGAGAAAGGAGGCGGCGTGCTTCACTTCAGTGGAAGGGAGGAGGGGCCTGGAGGTTGGCGTGCGTGGTCCGCGGAGAGGGCTCTGACAGATGGGGCCATAGCGGGCAGGAGGCGGCGGCGATTGGTGGCCTCGTCTCGCCACCCCGCCTGCCCGCCGCGAGGGGAATATTTGAGAATTTCTAGCCTTGTTTTTTCCCTGGCGCATGGGACAGATCCCTCACGGACAAAACATGTTGTGCCCATGAGCCCATCGTGGGGCCCGTTTGGAAAATTCGGGAAGAAATCGGTTCAAACAGGAATATTATGTTAATTACATCACAACTTTATCAATTACAAATAAAAAACTTTATCAACTGTACATTTTCAGTAACATAAATGAATTGGTAAGTGTATCAACATACACATAAGTATGTCGATACTTACATGAAGCGCCCCCTGTTCACACAGTGCTGCATGTGAGCAACTAAACTCACTTCGGCCACTTCAACATCTCACAAGCCGCACAAATGCAAATGTGAGCAAAGGAGACTTGGTCAAGCACTGGCCGCAGTGAGCCGCCTCGGTGGCTGAGAAGGCCCTCCGCACAAGCTCGGCGTGGAAGATGGCGTGCTGGTGGTGCCATGACTACGCGCTGGTAAGGAGCGCCGAGGAAGAGCTGACACCGTCTCTCTCCCCACCGCCACGGTGGTGCTAGCCCGTCTCGCGGACAGGGTGCTCCGGCACGGTAGGTCGACGGCGCGGGCCAGGTACAGGGACGGCGAGCTCTGGCACCGTGTCGACGCCCGCAGATCGCCAGTGGTCAGGGCGTGGGTGGCCAGGAGCTCCAGTGACGCGCCAGAGGAGCGAGGGTGGAAGAGCGTACATCACAGTCGAATAGGGAATTTTGGTTGCTCCCTTTTCCAACCGGACTGAAGTTAAGACAGTAGTCGGCCTAACTCCTGTTTATTTTAACATGAGATTCCAAAAAACAGTTTTTAAAAACTGAACCTAAAATAAATGAGTAATTATATAATCTATTTTTCAAAATCTAATCTCCTTTTCTATCATAATCCACAAGCTACCTTTCACAATCTTTAGTAAAAAAAATAGAAGTGTCTACACGAACCTAGAGTAATCATTCACCAATGTCATTACTATTCTCAAACTATTCTTTTTTCCTCCCGTCCTTATATTCTATTCGGTCTCCTCCTAGTCGTTGTTGTTGGGTAACGGGTAGGTTATGCTAGCCTAAAGAATTTTTTACCACATTCATTCAGGAAACTATGCTAGTAGAAGATCATAGATCGTTACCGCTCGACGCGCAGTGCAGCAAAAGAAGAGTTGGAGTAGACCAATCCAACGTCATGCGCGTCAAACTCCTCGAGCAGCTTCTCGATCAGATCTGCGACTAACCCCGCGCAAGTGGTCACGCTCCCCGACCAACTCTATACAGGTGGTCGTGCTCCTCGACCAGCTCCCGATCAGGCCTGTTGCATCCTCGACCAATTTTGAGTGGTCGTGTCGTGCTGTCCAACCAGATTCGAGTGGTCGCGTTGTGCTCCGCGATCAGACGAGTAGGTATGTCAACCAATTCGTCACGACCGGTGACCAGTCCCGAACATGTCGCGATCAACTCGCCGAGAAGATCAGCACTGCAATAGCAGCAACGCCTCTACGGTATCCACACGTACTAGGCAGAAATACCGAGCGTCGATGTGTTAGCACCGCAAGCGCGGCTAGGGTTTTGGGAGATTGTGTAGAAGGTTACAGCTAGGGTTTCAGAGTGGTTCGACCTTAGCACGTCCTACCCACTCCTCTCCTTATATAGAGCTCGCCAATGGGCTCCCACGTTGGAAGCCCTTTAGGACTCTAATTTCTCATGGATCACAATACAATCAAAACCCATATACGAATCCAATTCGTATGTTTTGTTTCAACCTATTAAGGGTGTAACCCATTAGGTTCATGTACCAACAGCTACGACTCAGAAACCCTTTCCAAACCGAAATCAATAGTGGTCCCTAGCAAGACATGTTGACTCTCGAGTATACACAATAGGTCATATCGGCTGAACCTTGATATACACATGCACCGATCCCTTCGTCTCATAATACCAATCAAGCTCAAGGCGAGATACGTGCCACCCTTATGATAGTTTGACCATTCACTCGATCAAGTAGTGGATTCATCATGATTAACTCTTTAATCATATGGTATGTCCATGCACTTTCTCAATCCAACTACCTTGAGGGGTCCAGAGATATCTCTCCCATTATCAAGGAGGGAAAAATTCCATCTTGATCGTTCATACCACACGACATGTTTCATAACAAACCCGAAAACTACATTTATGACCACCCAATTACGAAATAGTGTTTGGCAGTCTCAAAGTTACTACTACATATTCTGAGAATCAATGGCGATCTCAGGTCTAAGGATCCTGCAGGTACACCATTTGAGATAACAACTGATGGCATATAATAAATAACAATCCCAGCAGTATCTCAAGGTGGGTCTATCCAACATCATGTTCTCCAACATAAATATTCATATTATTAACTTGGTATCTCTATACCTATGATCCATGAAATGTGGTCATCAATCAATACATGTGCTGGTCTTATATATCATCATAGTAATATACGACTAGAGATCGACTAAAAATAACATCATGAAATAAACAAAGAGTTTCATGAACAAGTCACGTACTTACCAATCAATGTAAACGATAATCATTCTTGAAATAACGCATTATTCGGTAGTACATGAACATAGACGTGTGATGCAATCATCTCTATGATTGCCTCTAGAGCATATCACCTTCAGTTGCCCCCTCCTAGGCATCTCTGCGCCCCTCCCTGTTGCCCTCTCTCCGTCGCCGAAGCCCCTCCCCCTGTTGGTTGCCACCCCTACCCACTCCCGACCACCCCTACAACTGCCCACACCGCGGCCCCTTCAGCTACTGCCCACGCCATCATCCAGCATTACAATTAGTATGGTAATCCACACATGGGATATTACGGATATTACACAATCAAAATAAACATCCAACCCACTCCAGAATTCAGGATGACAAATAACTCTCAGCTTGTAGCTTGAGATTCTAAAAAATAATTTATAGATTGTAGATTTTAAAAAGCTGGATTGTAAAAAACAGATAGTCCAAAAGCCGAGGGTTGTTCCTGAATTCTGAGGTGTGTTGGATGTTTGATTTAGTTACATAGTATCCGTAATACTCTAATTTTTCTAAGTGTGTATTTATGTCTATTTAACATTTCCTTTCATTGTTTATCATATTTGATCATAATTATACGATAATTGAGCTGTACCATGTGTATGTATTGGTAACTACAACATTTCATCAATGGCATGAACAACTTGCATGGATGATGTGCTTTCTTTTTATTATCTGCTTTCTTTTGCGATATTTGTCTATCGGAAAGAATGGACAGTTTTCCACATATTCATTCCAAATTTCACCATATAACGTTCTAATTAAGATCCTGCTTATCTGGATGACTTTGGAAATTGTGCTATGCTATTTCTTTCTTGCAATAATTACTAGAAAAAAAATCGACACTAGTATAAAATACAAGTCATCCAAAAAAGAAAAATGAAAAAAAAACGAAGAGGATTTGATCAGATGTTTGCTTCGTCTCCATTGGGTAGCTTGGTCTCCTGATGGCTAGCCATTATCTCCTCTTCTTCTTCATTGCTCTACCTACACTCGAAGTAGTACGCGTCCACGGAGAACACCTCCATGGAGCATGAGCAATGTTGAAGTCCCGAGTCAAATACACCCAAACTCGAGTAGAACATACACGAGAACACGCAGATTTTTTTGTTTTTTGCTGCTCTACTCTACTTGCAGCTTCTGTTTTCTTCTTTATTTATAAGCCAAACAAAGTCTCACAACCAGCTCTTTAGCATATGTCTAAGCACTAAAGACCTACATCCAGAAACTGCTAATGAAAGACCTACATGCAGTAATGGAAACACTAACTGCATAGAAACTGAAAAACTGAAATACATGACCACTAATTTGCATGCAAACAGAAACCGAAAGAATACTAATTGCTCAAGATTAAAATCATACAACAAACTCTCCCTAATCATGATGCAGTTTTTCGGTGTTGATGATGCCAATCTTCGTGCGGAGCTCCATGAACTTGACGCGCCCAAGAGGCTTTGTGAGAATGTCACCAAGCTGCTTAGCTGTTTTGACGAACTCAATGTTGATCTGGCCTTTTTTTGCACACTCCCGGATGAAATGAAACTTTGTGTCAATGTGCTTGCTCCGCTCGTGATGCACTAGATTCTTGATTAATGAGATTATGGACTTGTTGTCCACCTTCAGGACCGACATGTTGGGCTTTGAGCTGAGCATGTCACTCAGAAGCCGTGCCAGCCAAACGCCTTGGCATGTCGCGAAGGCCGCGACGATATATTCTGCCTCACAGGACGATAATGCCACCACCTTCTGCTTGGACGACTACCAGGTGATGGGGTTGCTGTCAAGGAAGAAGATCATCCCGAAGGTGCTCTTCCTATCATCGATGTCGCCGGCCATGTCACTGTCGTTGTAGCCCAACAAACATGGCCACACGCTCTTTTTCTTCCTGACCGTGTAGAGAACACCCAATGTTTTTGTCCCTGCAACATAGCGCAGTATGTGCTTGACGGCGATGAGATGCTCTTCACATAGTCTCTCCATGAAGCGGTTGACGTAGCCTACTGAGTAGGCCAGGTCCGGCCGGGTGTGGATGAGGTACCGGAGGCTCCTGACTAGACTCTGGTAGAGAGTAGTATCAACCGGTGGGGATGAGCTAGATTTGCTAAGCTTGAGGCGTACCTCCATTGGAGTCTGACAGGGGTTGCAGTCCACCAGCCCAGCCTTCTCCAGAATCTTCAACGCGTAGGTGGATTGCTGAGCTTGATGCAGTTTGGGCTTTGCTACACCTCGATGCCAAGGTAGTACTTGAGTGCTCCCAAATCGCTCATTTAGAATAAATTCTTTATCTCCCCCTTGAACTTGTGGATGCCGTTGGTGTTGTCACCGGTGATGATTAAGTCGTCGACGTAGACGCCTACAATCAACCGACTCCCACTTTCACCTCGCATGTACACTCCATGTTCAGAGCTGCTATGATGAAACTCGAGTGTGAGTAGAGTGGCTTCTAGCTTCTCGTTCTAGGTGCGCGGTTCTTGGCGGAGACCGTAGAGCGTCTTGTGGAGACGTAGCATCTTGTTCTTGTGCTTGTTGTCGATGAAGCCAGGCGGCTGCACAACGCACACCTCCTCTCGGAGATCACCATTCAAGAATGCCGACTTAACATCCATATGGTGAACCTCCCAGGATTGATGCGCGGCGATGGCGTGTAGGAGCCGCACCGTCTCCAGACGGGTAACAGGAGTGAAGACCTCATCAAAGTCCACCCCCTGTCACTAGACGTAGCTCTTGGCGACGAGACGTGCCTTGTGCTTCACAATGTCTCCATGCTCGTCATGCTTTACTTTGTACACCCACTTTAGGCCGATTGCGCAGTGACCTGCAGGAAGATCAACAAGACTCCAGGTCTTGTTGTCAGTAATGGAGTCCATCTCCTCCTGCATTGCCTTCCACCAGCTGTCGCTTTGCTCTGCTTTAGTGAAGCTGCTTGGTTCCTCAGCGCTCACCATGTGAAGCTCGTCGATGTCGACTTGGCGTGGTGCGTACCCTCATGGTGTTGTCAAACCGAGGATGTTATCGACGGTGCGGTAGCGCTGAGGAGCATCATCATCAGCATCTGCATCAAGCCTGAGTCGTGCGTGGGTGGTGTGACGTGCTCAATTGCCACTGGAGTTTGATCCTCTACAATTGCAGGTGTTGCTGGAGAAGATGTTCGGCCATGGTCTAGGGAGCTCATACGCGTGTCGCACATTGGCTCCCTAGTGACCACGCACTCCACGGTGAAGGGATCGTTGATGTTCACCTCGTGTTCCTCCTCTGTGCTCCATTTCCATTGTGCCAATTCATCGAACACGACATCACGCATCATGTGCATGCACTTGCTGATGGGGGCATACACCCGATATGCCTTGGACCCGCTCTTGTAGCCAATGAAGATCATTGGGGCGCTACGGTCATCAAGCTTCTTCAGATGAGGCTTCACAATTTTGACATGCGCGACGCAGCCGAAGGTGTGGAGGAAGTGCACTGCTGGTCGCACGCCATGCCAGGCCTAGTACGGAGTCTTGCCATCGACGCTCCGAGTTGGTGCATGGTTGAGGATGAAAATAGCGATGGAGACGACCTCACCCCAGAATGTTCCGGGGAGGCCCTTTGCCTTCAGCATGCTCCAGGCCATGGCAACCACTGTCTGATTGCGACGCTCAACGGCCCCATTCTGTTGCGGAGAATAGGGGGTCATGAGCTATCGCTGAACACCATACTCGATGCAGTAGTCTCCAAACTCCATTGACGTGAACTCACCGCCGCGATCAATGCGGAGTACTTTGAGCTTCCTTCCTGACTCCACCTTCATCATGGCTTGGAACCGCCTGATTGCCACTGGAGCTTGGTCCTTGCTTGGGAGGAGACTGAGCCACATGTAGCGTCTCAAGTCATCCACTAGCAGCAGGAAGTAGCAGTTGCCATTAGGCATCGTTGGCATGATCAGCCCGCAGAGGTCGTTGTGCACAAGGTCGAGGAAGTGCTCTGCGCGATACTTCGCTAGCTTGGGGAATGATGCTCGCCTTTGCTTCTCGGCGAGGCAGCCGTCACAGACTTGATCAATGTGATCAATCTGCGGTAACCCTCACACCATGGCCTGCTTGGAGAGCTTGCGCAGGGATTGGAAGCTGAGGTGCCCGTACCTTGAGTGCCAACACCATGCCTCCTCTGAGCCTCTTACCGACAGACACACTGGTCGTGCGATGTCGAGGCTGAGCATGTACAGCTGGCTGAAGGAGCGTCTCACCCTCGCCAGCGGTCATCTATCTGATTCCCAAATCTGCAGGACGTCACCGTCGAACAGCACCTGGCATCCGTTCTCGTCAAGCTGGCTGATGTTGATGATGTTGGTGGTGAGATGGGGAATGAAGTACACCCCAGTGAGCACGTGGTGCTCGCTGGACTTGCAGGCGAACAAGATTGTGCCGCTCCCCTCGATGTCAATGATGGAGCCATCGTCGAACTTGACGGTGCCTCGGATTCCAGAGTCAATCTCGGAGAAGGTAGCGTGCGACCCTGTCATGTGGTTCGTGGCACTGGTGTCGAGGTACCACATCCGATCGTCGCAGTCCTCCTCTCGATCTAGCTGTGCGAATACCTTCGCCTCGACTAGCTGTGGAGTGGATGTGGCGGGTGATGTGACATAAGCCTTGGCCATCAAAAGCGTGGGCTCATCATCATCACCCTGTGTCAGGTGGGCCTCAGCCCGCTTCGGCTTGCTGCGACAATCCACAGTTCCGACATTTGTCCCGACCACCTCCTGGGCCAGACATGATGGCGTCACTATCACACAGCCCGTTGTCGCAGCTGCGCCCATAGTTCTTGCCATGACGACAATGGGAGCCGCCGTTACCGTCGCTACTGGATCCTCCCTCGCCATCACACTTGTTCATGCGAGCTAGCCACTCCTCCTCAGTGAGGAGTAGCTTTTGCCGGCCATTGCCACCAGAAGAGCCTAGCTTGTACCTCTCCTCCACAGTGCGCAAGTGACCGATCACCTCCTCGATCGAGATCGTGCTTAGATCAAGGAGGGTCTCGATGGAGATGGCGACCTGCTGGAGACGTTCTGGAATGACCTACAGAAATTTTTGCACCACCTCAACATCAGTGATTTCATCCCCCCAGTACTCGGAGGTTGTTGGCGAGGCTCGTCATCCTCATGGTGAAGTCACCGACAGACTTGCCATCTTTGAACTCGATTTCGTCGAGCTCGCGTCGCAGCTTCTATGTGTTCGCCTCTCTAACACGCTCGACGTCGACGCGCATCATCTTGATCGCGTCCTAGGCGTCCTTGGCGGTGTCCTTGACAGTGAGAGTTGACAACATCTCTGATGGCACGGTGCAGAGAATGGCGGATAACGCCAGCCTATCGTCACGGTAGTCACCGCTGCCTGGTTCGGTTGCCTCCCAAATACCTTACGCTTGTAGGTTCACCCGCATCACGAGTGCCCACTCAGTGTAGTTCGTTTATGTGAACGTGGGGTAGACCATCGAGCCTGATGCCTCCTTGACGACGCGCTGCACAACCATCTCACGGCCACCGTCGTCACGGTGCCGTGGCCGGCGCGGAGGAGGTGTCGGTGAGCTACGGCAGCCTCGGCGCGGAGGAGTCCTCGACTGCGCGCTCCTATGAGCCCACAATGACATAGCTGCACTTGGATTGATAACTCAGGCTCTGGTACCAAATGTTGGAAATTCCGAGCCGAACACACACAAACACGAGTAAAACACACACAAGAACACGCAGGAAATTTTTTTGTGTGCTGCTCTGCTCTACTTGCAGCTTCTGTTTTCTTCTTTATTTATAAGCCAAACAAAGTCTCACAACCAGCTCTTTAGCATATGTCTGAGCACTAAAGACCTACATCCAGAAACTGCTAATTAAAGACCTACATGTAGTAATGGAAATACTAACTACATAGAAACTGAAAAACTGAAATGCATGACCATTAATTTGCATGCAAACAGAAACCGAAAGAATACTAATTGCTCAGGATTAAAATCATGCAACAAGCAATGCATCGAGGAAGAGCCGAAGGAGGGAGTAATCAAGGAGAATGGCCATGAGCAGCGCCATGGCGAGGATGGCGCCGGCGCAGGCGACCTCGAGGACGTACCCGAAGGCGACGGTCAGCATGGGGCCCTAGATGTTCCCCTTGGCTACAGACGAGCTCCCGGTACGCAGCATTGGCCGGGTCGGCTCAGCTGATGGCGTCCACGTTGAGGAGGACGGTTGCGGCAAGGGCTGCACGGCGAGGGAATCGCCGACGAGGAGCGCTGTGGGAGGAGATCAGGAGGAGACGGCAGGAAGGGGTGGTGTTGGGGGGCAACATGGCACCTCAAAGAGGGTGGCGGCTTGGAGACCGAATAGAGGACGAGAGGGGAAAAATAACAGTTCAGGAATAGTAAATGATATTGATAGGTAATTACTTTAAATTTATATGGGCACTTGTATATTTCTTATAATTATAATCTGTAAAAAACTGGTGGAATGTAGCTTGTAGATTATGGTAGAAAATAAGTTAGATTTTAAAAATCAGATTATACAATATAATTGTTTGTTTTAACTTCAGCATTTAAAAATAAATTTTCAAAATTCCAAACTAAACAAACAGCCGGCCGGTCTTACTTGATGCCCATCTGACTTTGAGGCCAGGAGCAAAACTTTTTTATTTTTATATCTCTTAAATCAAAAAGTTGTAAAAACATGTTTTGAAACATCGGTGTGAGGTGACTATCGTCTTCCAACAGATGACAGGTTCAAAAAATAAAAATACAACATTCCATTATTATTAAAATTCTGTAACGCAATATTTTTATTTTAAACTTGTTGTCCGTTGGAAGGGTGATTGGTGTAGATTTGCCATTTTTGTAAATAGGTGTCTATTTTGTATTTTTATTTAGGAAATAAAAAATCGCCTGGATTGCACATACATGGATGGGTGCAGCGAGAACACACTGGTAGGCTGAGGTGGAGCCCGGGCACTTCAGGTGTGTGATAGAAGTGAACTTGTGTGTGGTGTGGGTAGTGTGTATACATAGAGACGTGTAGGCGTGTATGCGTCCATTGTAATCAGAAAAAAAAACTCATTTCTTTTCTTAATTTTCTTCGATGGATTCCCCTTTCTTTTTCCAAGTGGACGTTCCTTTATTCATGCGTATGTTCTGGTCACAAAATTATTAATTATACGTGTATTACGTAGAAAGGTAAATATACTATGATAATTATAGACGATTTGTATTGAGTCTTGTGGGCTATTTATATAAAATACATAGTGGCGTAGACCTCAAACAATCCTAGAGATGATGAAAAGTAATCCTACCTTACTATAACAGTCAGATCCTTACGGATCATTTACCATATACTTTAACATCTCCTCGCAGTCGTAGCATGAGTAACACGGACGCTCAAACTAGAGTGGAAGCCGACGATTTGCTCAAGATGATGATGACCCTTTTGTTGCCGAGGTAGCTGAGAGCGAGGTGATCGTGGTCGTAACCGTGAAGGAGGATGCAGGTATAAAGCATCGACACTGGCGGCGATGGCTTGGAGATGTTGGAGGAAGGCACTACCTCGGAGCGATAGCTAGCGTGGTGATAAGGACGAGCAGCATGGGGTGGAGTCACAACTTGGGAAGACAACAACCACGACGATGATGGCGTGACCACGAGCGTCGACACTGCAGCCATGATAGGTGATGCAGTGACAGACTTGTTATTAGTGGTGACAAGCTCGTGCTTGCGGACGACGAGCCGACAACGATTATTCGACGTGATGACGATGACATACAGCACGCTCGGAAGGCCGCAGATGAGGGCCATGTTGACGAACACGTCACGTCCAACCGCGATGCTATCGAAGGAGAAGAGGCGCCAGAGCGGTCGAAGCCGATGCGGTGAAGTCTGGAGACGAGGAACGTCGACGGGTTGGCAGGACGACGCAAACCGATATATGATCGAAAAAATATAGAGAAAATCCAATCTGAAGATGATCGAAGAAAATTCTAATAGGTGGTAGCCGATATTTGGATCGGTGACACGAACACTAAACTACGGGTTGCGTAGCCCCCGAGAGAGATCACGGAGATTGCATCATCTCCCAGGGACGGCACGACGGAAGCTATGCAGGCGACTACTTAGGAGAGACATCGGCTATATACCATGTAGAAATGTGAATATACTACGATAATTATGAATGATTTGTATTGAGTCTTATGAGTTATTTTTATAGAGTACATGATAGTTTGGATCTCAAACAATCTTAGAAATAAGATGGAAACTAATCATATCTTATCATAACAGTCGAATCCTTTACCGTATGCTCTAACATATGCTTATAGACTATTTTCATAGAGTACATGATAGTTTGAATGTCAAACAATCTTAAAAATAAGATGGAAATTAATCATATCCTATCATAATAGCTGGATCCTTATGGATCTTTTACCGTATACTCTAATATATTACACGTGCACGCTTACTAGTTATTTTAGTGGAAGTGGACTTTTTTTAGAGAGAGAGGGGAAGGAGGGTTTTTTTACTCCATAACAACGTTCATAAGTGCCGGAACAAAAACTGGAGGATTAATAAACCAAACATGACGACCTACTTCTACTTCTACACAGGCTGCAGCCTTAGCAAGCATGCGAGGCGAAATTCCGCCTGACCAAACATCCGCTTCTTCTCTCTAATTTCGTGGAGCACCATTCCATAGCTGCACATATTATTTGCTTCCATGCTCTTAATAACTTGTAGGCAATCGGAGCAATCGTCACCTGTTGAACCTGCAAATCTGCTTCACTGCATGCAGCTGCTTCAAGGGCACCAGGATCAGTCAGCCCGTCGAGGCAGCTGCCTTGTCGCCATTTCACGCCACATTTTGCAGGGCGCCGTCCCGTCTGTGCGTGCTATCGTGTTCTTCATCTTGCTTGGCTCTTTATCTACTAGAGCCCACATGGTGCAGTCCAATCCACTACAGCATGCCTCCTGGAATCCGCCGCCGCATTGCAGATCGTGCATTGGCAAGTGGTCGACGTGTTCCTTGTATGTAAAACAGTACCTGATTGTTGCGCAAGGTGCCAAGCAGACACACGTATCTTGGAGGGGATTTTCATCTCGTGCTGCTTTGCCAGAAGCGCGAGGTTGAACAGCTCAAAATCCCGAAAACCAATGCCACCCATGTACTTTGGTATGGTCATCATATCCCAAGCAATCCAGCATGTTGTTGCTGCCCCGCCAAAACTTTCGTAACAGAGAATTTAGGTGGTCACAAAGACCTCTCGGCAGTTTAAAACAAGACATTTTGAGTAAGTTAGAATAGTTTGTGCAACGGCCTTGATTAGAACCTCTCTACCTCCAGTCGAAAGAGATTGTTCCATCCACCCTTGAACTCTATTCCATACTCTATCTTTCAGATATTTAAAAGTCCATTCTTTGATTTCCCCACATCCGACGGGATCCCACATACTTTTCATTCAGAGACTTGTTTGGTACATGCATCAGTATCTTAATTTCTTTTCTTCTAGCTTCTGGACAACCTTTGCTAAAAAAAAGATGGATGACTTGGCGTGGTTTATTCGTTGTCCTGATGCATCACGATGTTTTATTCACTTCACCAGCCTCTGCCGAATTCGCCTTGAAAAAGAGTAAGCTATCATCTGCGAAAAGCAAGTGGCTCACTGATGTTAGACCTATATGTGATCTTTGGCTAAATTAATCCATAACTCTAAGAATTGTAAGACTAATTATGTAATTAAAGGTTAATTAACTAATTTTGATTGGGGGCCAAATGCAAAATCGGTTAGGTTTCAGGTCAGTTGGTGCTATATTAAGGGGGCAGCCCTGCAGCCTATGGCTCAATCTCGTCATTAAGCGTGGGTTAGCTGTTGGCGTCAACAAAACACTACTCCAGACCAACCACTAGGGTGCTTTGTTGATATGTCGATCCATGCCGCCGGGATCTCTCCAGACTGTAGGGATGCAAATTAATTAACCTAAGGGTATTCACTGATCCTCTTTAGTTTAACCAATAATATTATTTTTCTTAAAAAAATTTTAGGTTAAGAGTAGAGGTTTCCTCTACTGTGGAAAATATATATTTAAAAAGAAGGACTGTACAAGAGCAGAAAAAAGAACCAAAAGAAAGGGAAGAAAAACCTTCTGACTGTACAGGGAAACAACAAGACAAGAACAGGAGCATAGAAGAACTAGCTACAAGAAAGAAATCCATTCTAAAAACTCAGGCATTTTGTCTTCTTTAAATCTGTGGGATTGCAACCGGCATTCTTCCTTGAAGTTCTTTTGCCAAAGTTGGAAATTTGGCAGATTTTGTTCAAAGATGACTGCATTTCGTTGCTTCCAAAGTTGCCAGGTTCCAATAATGGAAACTTCCATAAAAAAGGAGGGAATGAAGTCTTCTTTGGCCTTTTCCATCATATCAAAGAAGGGTTTGGTAAAATCCAATTAATGCCAATATGGTTCCAACATCCTCTGCTGAAAAGACAATCAAAGAAAAGATGAAGAGCAGTTTCTTCAACTTGGAGTCTACACAGCACACGGTTGTAATTATCGTTTTCTACTTTGAAATTCTTCCTTTTGAGTAGATTTCTTGTGTTGAGTCTGTCCATCAATAACAACCAAGAGAAGACTTTTAGCTTGTTGCTGCATTTAGAGTCCCAGATCCAAATGAATGGAAGCGGGTGAGTGATATGCTTGTAGGGCAGATTGTAGCATTTCTTGGAGGAGTACACCTGAGATCCCCAAATGTAGCGCCAGACATTATTCTCATTATCTTGTATCTGCATCTGTTGAATGAACTCTTGTAACTTGAGATATTCTTCATGTGCCTGGGTTGAGAGTGGAGTACGAAACTGTCTTTCAATACTATTGTTGATCAGAAATTCAGAAACCGAAATATTCTTATTTTTGAATAAGAAAACAACCTGGGAAATTTATCTTCCAACAGATGTTCATTCCAAATATCTGACCAAAAAAGGACAATCTTTCCATTTCCCACTGAACATGTGGCAACGACTCTGAATAAATCACAGTGCTTCAAAACATCTTTCCACCAAAAGGATCCTTTTTTGTGACAGCATGTGGCACTTGCCTATTTTGACAATAAGTGCCCCAAATCAATTTGACCCAGGGTAGATCCTTCCGATTGTAGAATTTATCCATATGCTTGAGAAGTAAGGCTAAATTCTGATTTCTGAGATTTACTACACCAAGGCCTCCCTTAGATTTAGGCTTGGTCACCTTTTTCCATGCAACAAGAGGCTTGTTTTTTTCATTGACATTAGATCCCTCCATAAATAATGTCTTCTTGCTCTATCAATGTACTCAATTACTGCAACAGGGATTTCCAAAGTACACATCATGTATGTAGGAAGGGAGAAAATGATTGAATTGGTGATTTGTAATCTACCAGCATGAGTGAGTAAGTTGGAAGTAGAGTTGAGTCTTCTCTTAGTCTGGTTCATAAGGGGAGCGTAGTCTTCCATTTTCGGTTTTGCTCTTCCAAGAGGAAGCCCCAAATAAGTGAAAGGAAGGGAAGCAATTTTGCAACCAAAAACACCTGTCATACAGTCAGCTCTTTCTTGACTAAGATTTAAGGGGAATGAGGCAAGATTTTGCATAGTTAATTTTGAGCCCAGTTGAAAGAGAGAAGGTCTCAAGCACAGCTTTAAGGCAAAATAGCTCATTCTGTGAAGCTTTTAGAAATAAAATTGTGTCGTCAGCATATTGAATTATGGGAAAGTCATTAGAGCTAACAGAGGGGATTGGAAGACTAAGAAGACCTTTTTCATGTCCCTTGTTAATCACACATTGGAGTAATTTAGCTGCCAGAACAAAAAGAAGAGGTGACAGAGGGTCCCCCTGGCGCACCCCTCTTTTGCAATGAAAAAATTTCCCCGGGACCCCATTGAGAAGAATAGCAAAGGAGCCAGAATCATGGATCTTATGAATCCAATTTATCCATTTCTCATTGAAACTCAGGTGATGTAACATGCCCAAGATAGTGCCATGTTCAATAGTATCAAAACCTTTTCAAAATCCAACTTCAAAACTACAATCTCCCTTTTGGAGTGTTGACATTGGTGTACATATTCGAAAGCCTAGGCCAACTAGTCATGAATAGTTCTGTTTTTAATAAAACCATATTGGTTTTGATGAATGATAGGAATGATACTAGCTTGTAATCTGTTTGCCAGTATTTTAGTGAGTAATTTGAGGGTACAATTCAGTAGAGAGATAGGTCTGAAATCATTAATCCCAACTAGATTGTTATTTTTTGGGATGAGGGTGATGAAAGAGCTATTGATGGCCTAAAGGCTGAGATTGCCATTGAAGAAATCATTACAGTAAGCATAGAAGTCATCCTTGATGATATGCCAACATCTTTTAAAAAAGAGGCCATTAAAACCATCTGGCCCTAGAGATTTGTCACTAGGCATATGAAGAACCATTCTATCAATTTCTTCCATTCTGAAAGGAGCAGAAAGACTCTCTAAATTTTCATGCTTTTTCACAAGGTCATCCAGATTAAAATGCATTACTGGATTAGAAGAAATCCCCATTCTAGTTTTGAAGGCTTCAAATAGGATGGCTGCTTTTTCCATGTGTTCAGAGACCATCCTTCCATCTTGAGTTTCTAAGCAAGTGATAGTATTATGTCTAAATCTTTCTGTGGCTGTAGCATGGAAGAATTTGGTACTTTCATCTCCAAATTTTGTCCATCTGATAGTGTATCTCTTCTTCCAATATTCTTTTTTGTATTGTAATAGTATAATGATGTGGCTCTTGAGAATTGTTTTGAAATTTCATTCTTGAATGAAGAGAGGTCTCTGTTCTTCAAGTTTATCCAAAATTTCCAAGACAATATCGCATTCTTTAATTAGGTTGTTCAGTTTAGAGATACCCCTACTCCACTTTTTCAGAGCTCTTCTCAGGATTTTGAATTTAGATGAGATTTTGGAAGCACTGTTATTGGCCATGACCTAAGAAGAACAAACATTTTCCACCATTTCAAAAAACCCCGGATGATCAATCCAAAAAGTTTCAAATCTGAAAGTCTTTGCCTTAGGAATGGAAGTGCCTATCTGAGCCACACAAGGTATATGGTCAGAAACAGGTTTTGCTAGAGGAAGCAAGAGGGTGTTTGGACAGTGAGAAGACCAATTGATCGAGGTAAAGCATCAATCTAGTTGTTCCAATAAAGGATTCTCTTGCATATTACTCCAGGTACAATTTCTTCCTTTGAGAGGGATTTCTAACAGCCCCAAGTTACTGATTATCTCACTGAAACTAGAAATATCACTCAGATTGCCTCCCTCTTTATTTCTATTAGACAAGGCTCTATAGAAATTAAAATCCTCAATGAACATCCTTTTGTGAGAGTCATCAATATTAAGGTTAGTAATCCAATGAACAAAGTCATCCCTTTCTGAACCTCGACAAGGACCATAGATAGTAGTGAGAGTCCAGTTTGAACCATTTTGCTTCGAGATGAAATTAACGGTGATTGCAAATTTTAAGACATCAGTGACAACACCAGTGAAAATGGAACTATTCCATCCCATGAGATTGCCACCTGAGGAATCCTCCGAAGGAGAGAAGACAAATTTGTCGAATTTTTTTGGGGCCAGCTTCCTAATGAAGGAATGATCAAAACTCTCTCTTTTGGTTTCCTGAATGCAGTAAACAGCACAGTTACTTTCCTCAATTTTGGACTTGACTGCATTACATTTGTCATCTAAGATTAATGCCTCTGATATTCCAATTCAAAATATTCCAATTTGTTTTTGTTTGATTATCCATTAAAAGTATTCAGCCAGAAGAGTCTAGCAGATCTCCAGCAAAGCTGGAGGAAGTACGAAAACTGCAACAAGGGGTATAAAGAAGAAGAGCTAGAACTGACCAACAGGTTAATTTGGTTTAAAGAGAGCATCTCCTGACTCATAACCCAGAACAAAGAAAGCACTGAAGGGACGAGACAAAGACGTTTCAGACCATAAAGCAGAAGGCTGATATTAAGCTGATAACAGACAGAGTGCATATTTAGAGCAAGAGTGAAAGCAGCATGACCAAAGTTCAAGTTCCTAACAAAATAACCACCACTTAAGCTAACATAGTACTTGGTACAGCAAAACAAGACAGGGCATTCCCTGTTGAGCACAAAACAAAACATTGGTTTAGCCATTGATATTTGTGACCGTGACCTGGAAGCTACTCCCTTCAGCTATGTTCCTTTCTTGATCATTTTGTATGTGTACTTTTCCCCTTGATGCCTCTTCCATTCTTGTCAGGAGCAGCTATGAGGTCACCTCCGAAGGAGAAAGACTGCATCTTTGAAGGGCCACCAACTGTATTTGCACAACCGAGATTTCGGGGTAGGGAAGCCCCATTTTATTATAATCATCTAAAGAAGCAAGTCCAAGAAATTCAACTAGAATTGAAACTGGCAGAGAGAGAGTTACCAGAAAGGAAACTATTATTGATGACTTTCCTAGATTTGGGTCTGCTCCTTGTAACCCTCCTTTGACTGTTCTCAGTCAGTCCTGACTTGTATCCATCCATCTTGTTATGAATTCTTTTGCTTCTTCTCAGACTCTTGTCAGAGATTGGGGTTGCAATTCTCTTTCTAGCCCGGGATAGCCCAGCTCTCTTTGGTGCCGTTTCTGCCTAAGTATACTCTTCTATTGGAACTAAGAAGATGGCTTCTCCATCTATATTATTCTTATCTCTATTTTCCTTGCTTTTATGTATCTTCCTGCTGTACACCCTGGTGATTGTAGGCTTATCTGAGTAGATATCAGTAGAATTGTCTCCTGTCAGAGAAGATTTGGGGGAATCAATCCGAGTCAAAAGCATAGGAGAACTAGTGACCATTCTAGGACAAGATGACTGGTCCAGGAAGATTTTTTGTCCAAGAGACAAACTCTGAATATCATCCATCGGTGAAGGAACCAGAACGGAAGTCTGCTGGTTAGGGGATGGCATAAGAACTCCTAGTGTGGAGTTATCATTACCAAAACTGATATGAATAAGAGATGGTGGGGTTGACCAGGTAAAAAGATAACTAGCTCTGCTTTGAGGCTACTGCAAGTGCCTCACCATAGCTTTTATCAGACTTTCTGCCATGAAGCTAAGGCTTGCTTCCAAGTTAGTGCTCAACTGGATCACAGAGTTCTGGGGCTCTGTCGAACTGTTTGACAACTGATGCAGAAAAGGTCCTTGAAGTCTGATGGGCCTGTTAGCAACCAAATTGCCAGCGACACTTTCCTGGGTGATAAGAGCTTTCCCATTTCTAACAAGACCAGTAGCTTGAGCAAGAGAGGAAGCAGCAAAAGAAGATTCCTGCATAATAGAACTTGATTCAGAAATTTCCTCCCCCTACAACTGCTCTCCAAAATTTTGATTTCCCTCAAGACCAGCCATTTGATCAGCTATATTAGCAGCCATTTCAGCTTCTCTTGGAAGAATGGGCCCCTCAAAGGGATGAGAGTTGCCATTATTGGCAGGAGGATCGTCTTCATCAGAAGGGAAAATATCAGCAAGCTCAGAGTTAAGAATGTAAACTGGGAAAGTCCAAGACCTTCCATCCCCATCCAATTCTCTACCAAGCTTGATCACCATGCTTCGAGGAATTTGTAGAGGGTCATCAAACAACACCTTCAAAAGCACTCGAGCCAAGCTTCTGTCAGTCGAATGCCAGTACAACAGCTTGCCAAAAGTAGCACAAACTTGCTGGATGAAATGGAGTTCTTTAAAATCTAAAGGGTAGCCTAGGAACATAATCCAACCCTTCCTGGTAAAAGGAGATCTCTTATAATTCTTGGCATTATCGTGTTTGACAAATTTGACATCATGAGGACCAATCCAATGTCGGTTACCAGCAAGAAGAATATATCTTTCACAGATATCATGTAGCTTTCCCCAATCCCATGCGGATGAGGGCTATAGTGAAGGACATGTTTCCGAACCTCATTTTTGATGTAGTGCCTGATATCATGCATCAACCCCAGTTCTTGTGCCGGGGTAAGATCTTCCTCAGTGACCGCAATTTCCAAATCTTCATTTCTCTTCACTGGATTGCCCGCAATACTGACAAAGGTTCTGATCTTTCTGTGTGGCTTGCCATCTTCTACTAGAAGCCCATACGGGAGAAAGCGCACCGGATTGACTGCGAAGTTCGCCATGTCAATGCTGCTGGGAGTAAAATCAGAGAGGGAAAAGTGAGGAGAAAGGCATTATGTTTCTGGGCGAGGGAGCTAAAGAGTGAAGCGAGGAAGACGAGGGATTTCTCCACCCCTTGTTCAGAAAAAAGGCAGAGGCAGGAAGCTGAACCGCCGAGTTGGGCTGGGAAGAAGGGTGTGAATTGTCTACCTGAGCACTATCTTTAGGGGCCCATTTGGAAAAGAGCCCAAAGCGGTGCTTGAAGCAAGATTTGGCTCGATGGCCATAATTAAAGCAAAATAAGCATCGGAATTCATTACCACAGTCTTTGCTACGATGGCCCAATCCCAGAAATCTGCAACAATGAATGAGAGAGTTGGAACTTGAGCACTTACCATCAAACTTCGTAGTAGCCGAAGCATCCGCCGCTGGCTTGCTAACATGAACGGCCAAAGAATAAATGCCCAGATACTTTTTAATTTCTTAAAAATGCCATTAACAGGAACTTGAATCGAGCATTGACCGCCTTGGACAGCATGAACACCAGTTCTGAGGTTGGAAGGAAGAACCTCAACTTGAGAAGAAGAAAATGAATAGTCAGATAAACAATCACCCATTCTCTGATGAAATCCAGAATTAACAAAAGAATTGCCAGAAAACAATCTTGAAAAAGAGTTCTACCGATGACGAATGAGGGGACAGAAGAATTCACCAATCTTGATCAAGGAGTTCGGCTCCGGTGGGGATGATTTCTTCACCGGAGAATCTAGAATCAGCTTTTCCTTGAAAGAAACCCGCTTCATAGGATATTTTTTGATCTTACGATGAGAAACTATTGTCCAGCTTTCCTTCTCCTCAAATTCCCATCTTTTTTTTTCAGAGAACCAATTTTCCCCACCATCTCGTTGAACTAATGAGAGTCAGTGGATATCCTTAGGTTAATTAATTTGCACCTAGCAGATTGTGATCAAGCATCTACACCGACTAGATGTGGATGGCTTTGCCTAATTCAACTTCTAATCCTTAATTTTGCCTTAATTAAGCTTTTTCATGATATTAGTGAAGATCATATCCCTAATATTTGTTTTAGTACTAACATTTTGTATCAGAGCCTAAGTTGCAACTAATCTCATGGATCATGCACAATAAGCATGTTTCCCCCCTTAGATTAACTATTTGGTGAAGCAACCCTAACTAGTTGCCCTATTCATGCAATTTTGGATCACTTTAGTTTATTCCTTGGGTTAATTGCTAAGTTTTGCACTAAATTGAACCTAGAAAAGGGTAGAAATGAATGAGTAGGTTTAAAACCCTAGGTTTTGGCCACACCAAATTTTCCCAAATCCCTAAGGAAAAATGATGTGGATACCATTGCAAAGATGCCTATATTGAAAAATACCATCGGCTATGAGGATGACATGGGGGACACCGATGATATTTTCCAACTTGGATGATCTTTGCGATGGTATTATCCAAATTCGCCCAATCCCTAAAACCCTAGTTCTTGAAATTGAAGGGGAAATCTGGAATTTAGTACCTTTTTCTAGTTGAGTTCTCATTGGCCTCCCTCCGCTTAGCCTCTCCGTTCCCCGACGTGTGCACCGCCACCATAGCGGCGGATGTCGAGCGCCTTGTGCGCTCTGTTGAGCCCAGGCCGTAGCATCGCATATGTTGGGAATGAATCCCTTCTGCCCTAAGTCGTTGCACACGTGCCGCCATCATCATGCATGTGTCACTGTGTCACCAGCCCACTACCACCAGAGAAGCCACTCGATTTTCTCGCTCCGTTGTGGTTCCGCCCTTTTCATGGATGTGACAAGGATTTCGGATCCATTGCTTCGGCCGAATAAGAACAATGACGTGGGCCAAGCCAAATCAACCCTGCAACATTAGTTTTGGGTTGTTTCTGAATGGCTAGCATAGCTGGCCAATACCGGGCTACATTGCGCTGTACATTTTGGGCTCGGTCGTGCTTTGTTGTAAAAGGCCAATTTTAGGGTTAACAATTCTGGGCCAATTTGCATTAAAGGACTTATTTTGTTCTGTCTTTAGTTTAATTTTCGTTCTTTTAATTCTATATTTACATATTTTTTGCTAATTCTAATTATCTGATGATTTAGTTTAATTTGTGAGGATTATTTGTCTCAAGTAAAATGGAACCAACAGGAAATTTTAATCTGGGACTGCAACTATTTTTTTAGGAATGATGCAACTAATTTAATGGTCCATTGTTGTATTTTGACTAAAGATGTTCATAATCATGGATTGTTAAGATTAATTTCCCAGTAATAAAATATTTTTTATCTTTTTTGTTTCTGCCCAATAGTGATACAAATAAGTACTTTTAATTTTTCTTATGTCATTAACATATTGTTAATTAGACCAACATAGGTTAATTTCATGCCAGACAATTATTTATTAATTTTGTAGATATTTAAATAATTAGTAATTTAATGTTTAAATTCATCCATGAATCCTTCAACCTTTTCTATGTACCTCAATGTAGTACAACAACTCACTGGGACAAATTTTGCTACTTGGAAGGATTTTCATTTCTCTTGTGGTTATGAATCTTGATTATGCACTAGCCTCTGATAATCAGAACATTGCAAAGAAAACTAAGGTCTATGAGGCTGCTAAGGAAAATTAGGAGCGATCCAACCACATGTCTCTGATGATCATGAAGAGCATAATATCAGTTGGTATTAGGGGAGCAATCTCCAAGTCCAATTATGCTACGACATACCTTGCATCAGTTGAGAAGTAGTTCAAGGGTTCCTCAAAAGTTTACACTAGTACATTGAACACGAAGATGCTCACCACTGACTATGATGGTTCAAGTGATGTTAGAGAATATATCATGACTATGAACGATATGTCTGCAAAACTAAAGGGAATGGACATGAAGATTTATGAGGGATTTTTTGTTCATTTCATTACGATATCTCTTCCTACAGAGTTTTATCCATTTAAGATCAACTATAACACACATAAGGAGAAGTGGACTATGACTAAGCTCACAACCATATGTGTTCAGGAAGAGGAGCGGCTAAAGGCTAAAAAATAGGATTATGCTCATCCTGCCACCATGAACCTAGGGGAGAGAAAGTTCAAGGGATAAGTCAAGTCTAAGAAGAAATTATTCTTTTTGACTAAAACTCAAGCTAGCAAGTGCCTTTAGGGTCCAAGCCAGATGTTCACAAGACCTTGAATGCAAATTTTTAATACAGATGGGCATTTGATAAAGAATTACAATGGCTTTAAGGAATGGTTTGCCAAGAAGAGTAAGGATATAATTTCCATAGCTCATGAATATCTTTTTGCTGATTTCCCCCCTAATGGAATGTCTCATTAAGAAAGAGATACTTCAGCCTCTAGAACTCTCTGACTTAGACAACTATATTTATTATATTTAGGGAAAGTATGTAGAGCAAATTAAGAAAGGAGCCACTGACAACATGAGACTTTTAGAATTAATCCATACTGATATTTGTGGACCTTTTCCTGCTACGTTTGAGGATGGATATGACTCATTTATCATGTTCACATATGATTTTTCCCATTTTGGATACATTTTCCCAATTCGTAGTTGATATAAATCGTTCAATAAATTTAAGATCTTTAAGGCTAAAGTAAAAAAAATCAATCTATACTTCTATAAAATGCACGAGTTGTGACAGAATCGAATGATCTCCACCATCCACTCGAGTTGATCAAAAGGTCACGGGGCAAAGATTCAAAAATACATTTAATTGCCTTCCATATCTAGATGTCGAATATTTATCTTCCATACATTCTAAAAATGCATTCAATCTCTCATTATTTGTCTTTCATACCTATACGTCTAATATTTACGTTCCATAGATTACTATATTCTGGATTAATTCCACTTGTGCGAAACATGTGTACAATTGCTATTATAATTTAAAGATTAATGTAGTGAAATCAGATCGACAGAGAATATTATGGGAGACATGCCCCTTAATGTAGTGAGATCAAATCAAGCTTAAAATGTTTACATGTGTGGGGTTGCTCTACTGGAGCCAAGATTTTGAATCCACGCTTCAGGAAATTGGACCCTAAGATTGTTAGTTGCCATTTTATGGGATATCTTGAAAGATCCAAAGACTATTGCTTCTATTGTCCAACACATACCACTAAAATTGTAGAAATGAGGCATATGTTGATGTTAGTCAATGATCAAGTTTGTGTACCATAATCGATAATCCAAGAGACTAAATCATTTGTCTCCAATTGTTGTACCTCCAATTGAGAATGCTGGGATCAGTAGTATAATGTCTAATCATGAGCTTCAATACATATCATTTTCCTTTGATAACTAATAGAAGACTTGCCATTCCAAGTTACTATTCTGTATACATGAATAAAGACATAAATGGCACATGGAAGGTAGATGATCACACCTCCTTTAAATAAGCCATGAAGAGCGGGTATTCATCCAAGAGGTTGAGGCCATGGGAAAATGAAATAGAGTCTACGATTATTAATGATGTTTGGGATATGGTAGAAATTCATGATGGAGTCAAAACAATGGATTATAAATGAGTCTATAAAACTAAACATGACTCTAAGGAGCTCTTAGAAAAGCAATTACACCATTAATGAACTCACATCAAACAAGAATATAATGCTAAATAATTAAAATTCATATACTTAGACCTTGAAGTTATACTAAGGGGTAAATGCATTTAAAAGATCAATGTAACTAATCTATATAAATTTCATTTGAAAAATCATAATTAAAAAACTAATTTTAATAGTTAATACTTGGTCACACATTTTATTAATTATATTAAATTCATTGAATTAATTAATAATAATAATTATGTAATGATACTTAATTAGAATTAAAATATGCTCGTACCTAGTGAATATAAATTCATATAAATGATATAGGTAACTCATGCATGATTAGCTAATTACAATCTATTTCCTAAATTAGGGCTCAAATGGAGCTCTAGCTCCTTAAAATTTTATCACTATGGAACAATCACCTACATTCAAAACATTGAGCAATCTAACAATGTAAAGCTACATACAAATGAAAGGTCAAGTTCTTAATCTTGGAGCACCTAGGGCATACAGACTCCTCCAAATTTTGAACCTTCCTAGCACCAAGTTACCACAAATGACCACTGACAGTGGAAGAATAGAGCTCCTTCTATTCAACTCGGGCTTGGGGAAGATGATCATACGCTTTTATACTTTACAATTATCACTGCTAGTTTTAATAAAAATTGCAATGATACTACCTTATCACAGTCAATTCATGTTACCAATTAACAGAAATACATCTACGTTGGTTGGTAACATGAGCCGATTCATGTAAACAACCGGTAATGATAAATGGTATCACTATCAGTTCATGTGACCTCTATGATTAATTGGTTGTTGGAGGTTACGAACCTATAATGATACCTTATCAGTGTTGGTTCTATTATAGCCTATTGGGGTTTCTATTGTAGTGTCATGAATTTCTGTAGGCTCTAGGATGTAATGTTGTGATTTGTACGTGTTGTATGTATGTATAATTACACTAATGCATGCACATGCATGTACATATGCATAAAGGTATAGGTGAATAGTGCATCCATCTCAATGGCCTTGATGATGTCCTCATTGGCGGTAGACAGAAAAAATTCTATGCATCGGTGTTGCAGACATCTTCTGCAACATCGTTTGGATGATTGTTGATGATGAATAATGAATAATTACCATATCCAGGCACCCTAGGATTTCCCATAATTCTCAGGGCTATCTTTATCTCTGGGAAGGGGATTCCTAGAAGAAAGAAAACCACTCGTAGATACACAAGGTGTCCCGTAATCAGAAAGGCTTATCTCCAAGAATAGGAAAGAGGAGTCCAGAGGACATATGACACTCTCATATATATATGGAGCCAATGGGCCTTGCGGAGGACAAGCCCAAGCAAGTCTTTAGAAGCCAACAGAAGCCATGGAGGAAGTCACTGACTAGGTTTAGATCCAACTAGGCTAACTACACCCATCTGTAACAGACTTAGGTCAATATAAGACAAACACGACGTAGGGTTATTATCCTTTGAGAGGCCCGAACCTATCTAAAACCCTGTGTGTTTGCCCTGTGATTCATCTACTTCAAGAATCCCCTATTTCTTCAATAAGTTTGTTAGATCGAAGATTCACCAATCGTCGACAGCTAGTGCCGTCCGTAGGGATCATGAAAAAAGACGTTGAAGAATCTACACGCGAGATGCCATCGACATCGCTCAAAGCTGCGTCGAAAACCGGTTTTTCGGATGAGGGGTTCTACGACAACTTTACCTCTATTCCCGATGAATCGGTGATCAATCAGGTGGATTTCGGCGATGAACTTTGCAGCGATGATTCAAGTGATAAGGTAAGTTGATTTTTGGATCAATGCACCAAAGATTATGGCATAGAGTTCAAACCACTCGGCTGCCAAGACAACTATGAATGTCCAATTCATAGTAAGTCGGGATCAATCCCCGCAGTTTCTAATAACATGGATTGTCAAGATATCGACCCGGAGCAATCCGATAAAGCATCCATGATGGATATAGACACCATCTCTAACAGAGATTACCCTTGAGAAGTTTTCACCATCGGAGGCGGAGGTGATGAGATCTGGGTCATCGTGACGATGACAGTACAAATGGACAGGGTCCTCCGGCCCCAACGCAAGCAACGGTCAGCATCAGGCGGGAACACTACCCTCGGTCCTTAACGGGGCCCTGGTCTTACCATCTCCTGAACATCAGCAAGGGGTTGACCACTTTAAGTCCACAACTGCTAAGAGGATCCTCCTTCTACAAGAGGCCCCCATAAGCTCTCCAACCATAGATCTAGCTACCCCAGCCGGTAAGGATTGGATGAACTTGTCGATAGAATTAACAAAGGAGATCATCTGCCAGGCCGAGAACTCTCATTTGGCCCTAGATAGAAATAGTAATAATCGGGCTAGACCAGGCAATCCCCCATAGTGAGACGCATCGGACCTGATGAGGTGTAACCCTAGAAACAAGGCTTCTCGGGATGACAATCAAGCAAACAACTGCCACCGAACCTCGCTAGTCAGAGGTCATCCGATCAATGACTTGCATGACGACGGGTGAAGACACCTGGGGGCCTCTAAAGAGGCTTCATCTACTCATCAATCTAATCAGGGAACATTTTGACATCGATCAAATCGGTACCGATCTCCGATCGCCGTGGGAAAGACTCTCAGGGATGCTGGAACCAAGCAAGGCACCATCAATGGATGTGTGGATTTCTCTCCAGATCTACAGAATGTAAGCTGGCCGGCAAGGTTCCGCCTTGGAGCAATCAAGAAATACAATGGAAGTATAAATCTTGTTATGTTTCTCCAAATATATACCATGACCATCTAGGAGGCTGGTAGGGACGAGAATGTATTGGTGAATTACCTCCCTACAACCCTTAAAGGGGCAGCCAAGATATGGTTGACCAATCTATCACCAGGGATAATCTACTCGTGGGAGCAACTTTGCGATGTGTTCTGAGCTAACTTCCAGGGTACGTACGTGGCCAGGCGTGAAAAATGATCTCCACCATTGCGAGCAAATGGGGAACAAAACCTTGCGCGAGTTCATGCGCCGCTTTAGCAATACTTAGAATACCATCCCAAACATTAGCGACTATGATGTCATCTAGCGTTCACTCAAGGAGTTAAGAGCTGGTGTTGTGTTGAAGACATCGCTAGAAAGGAGCCCGAAATGGTTACAGAGATCATGTAGATCATTGATAAGTTTGCTAGGGCTGAGGATGCACTCCTCTATGTTAGAGAGAAGACTCAGGGAATCAACCGTCCTCAACTCAGGCTCAATGGTGACAAGGTCCAAAGCAAGTGCAAGAAGAACACCAAGAGAGGTAAGGGTAAGAAGATAAATCTAATGAAGTTTTTGCATATTTGCCCTCTGTCCTAACCAGCGCTCTAGTCCTTCCTGGGGTAAAAGCTTTACACCAGGCTCCAACGATTGAGACAGAAAACCTTGGTGCGACTTCCACCAAATCGACAACCACATCATCTATGAGTGCCACCTCTAGAAAAAGTTTGTCAAGGTGAAGGTTGAAAACGTGGCCAAAGGAAATACGACCTCGGTTGCAGCTGAGAGTAGGGATTCCAGCTTCGGCAGCAGTGAGGATGACATAGATCTGATGTCTTTTTAGCCAAGCGAGAGGACAATCAACTACATGTTCGGTGGTTCCACACCATATGAATCCAAATAGCAATACAAGATGGTGGCCCAAGAAGTCTTAGTTGCCATCCCTAAGGGTCGTCAGACTGTTAAGTGGTCGGACACTGAAATCTCTTTTGGTCAAGAAGACTGCCCCGAATACTTCTTTCGGCCAGGCCACTTCCCGATAGTAGTCGAGCTCACAATAAACAATTGCATCTTGAGTCCTTATCAATGGAGGGAGTTCCTTGAACATCCTCTTCGCTAACGGACTCGAAGGAATGCATATCTCTCGGCCTACTATCGAGACGGTCATTCAAGCCTTCCACAGAATAGTACCTGGATCTTCGGTCACTCCCATCGGCCACATATCACTACCTATTACCTTCGGGAATCATGACAACTTTCGAACAGAGAAAATTCTGTTTGAAGTGGTTAATTTTGAGACGACATACAATGCCATCTTAGGAAGATATACTCTTGCCAAATTCATGGCAGCCACACATTACGCTCATCAGTGTGTGAAGATCCCGGGACCCGAGGGGATCATCACCGTCGGGGGTTGTCCCAAGGCAGGTCTCTGTTATGACAAGTAGTGTCTCAACATGGCAGTTCAACACCACCCAAGTGAGGAGCCCAAGAGGTCAAGGATCTAGGTAGATAAGAAGCCTCAGTCATGACTGCGGTCACAATGCTTCGAGACGCAAACTCAGAAACTTGGGGGCTCGGTTTCACGACCAGACCGGAGCCCATGAAATAGTGCTTATGCTATCCCTAAAATAATAAGGGTCGTTGCTTATCTGTTTAATGTAGTTTGTGTCATTTAGGTTTAAGACAATAATTCTACATAACTCATGGGTCATCAGAAGTTTTCTGTAAGTTCTAAGTATAAGTCCTAAGACTACCTTCTCGTAATAATAAAGATCATATTGCATATGAAGTCCATCAATTTTGTTTTTTTTTACCTTACTTATCTTTTTGAGCATCTTCATGCCCCTACAAATGGGGCAAGTTGCTTCTCAGATCCTTCATGCCAAACGTGCACTCGGGGTGGCAAAAAGTTCATCTCGACCCAAGCACAATATGAGTTTCCTTTACTTTAAAGATATTTTTTACTATTTGGACTGCCTACCAGAAATTTCTGTTTCAGATTAGATAGTCGGGGACTTGATAATTACTAGGCGCTCATAACAGAAAACAACATATTGTGTGTTCTCTGAAAGCATATTCCAACGAGAAGAGAAGAACTGTTGTGTTATGAACCCGGGTTGCGAAAAGACTGCTTGTCGCGTTCCATAGGTGAATAGGAGCTATGACGCCTCCCACTCAAGTGGACTGAAGATTGATCATAATAAGTGATCTGACTAGTGATCAACATGTCTTGAACTAATCGAAAGAAAAAGCCAATAAGAAGATCCTGATATGTTGTCAAAAGAGTCCAACACAAAAGTACTCCCATCAAGCATGAAAAAATTTAAGTTCTCGATTAAAACTAACAAAAACTACCAAGTGTTTTAACAAACTACAGGGTAAAAGTAAAAGAACTATGATGAGGGAAAGAAGTCCATCATGTCCACGAAGGCCTTGTTTATCCCGGTCGCCTCCTTAACCTTGTCGGTCGACGACTCTTTCGACTCGTCCCCGAAACCTTTCAAGAGGATGCTTGCGTTGAACTCCAGTTGGTGGGTCTTTAGGACAGCCAATGCATAGGTGAGTGTCAGCTCCGCACTTTGTCTGGACTGGCTTGAAAGATGTTTGGTGATCATATCTCAGAACCCACCGAATGCTTCAGCAAGCTTGGTGGCCCGGACAGCGAGCCCTGGAGCATCCTCTCCACTGTTAGCCTCTATCTGGATCCTAACATCGGCAAGCACTTCCTAGAAGATGTTGAGCGCTGTGACAAGTTGTTGGCAGGCAGCCAACATTTGGGCCCCTTCCTGGATGACAACTTCTCTGACCGTGGAGAGTTCTTCAAGGCAACATAGTAGGAAGACAAAAATGAATGAGCAACTTGTCGGGATACTAGAAGCTCACCCTTTATCCGGTCCTCTAACACAACATCCTCCTTCTCCTTCTTGGCCTTCACCTGAGAGAGCTATTGATGTAGCTTGGTAGCCTCCTTCTCGAGCTTAGCTACTCGGACGGTGGCCTTCTCGGCATCACAGTGGGTCTTGTTCAAGCGATGCAAGGCAAACTTAAAAAAATGATAAGGTCAGTACCAGTCATTTTGCTAATTAGATTTCTAACCTGCAGGTAGAATCTTACCGCGAAGAATGCATTGAACACTGAATCATGCCGATGGTCTACCCGCCCTTCAAGCATTTCCCCAGGATGCATCCAGCGGAATCCCGTACCCATTCGGTGAAAGGGTAGTGGCAACCTCTGCGATGGCTACCTCTAGTCCCTGACTGGTAGCCACTGATGTTGGGGGCTCACCAGGCTTACTGCCATCTCCTTCAGAGGAGGGAGGGGTTGGAAGCTGGGGAAGTCGAGGCTTGGGTACTATCGGCGGTATTCCGGTTAGACTGTGGGAAAGACGAATTCAAATCATGCAATCCATCAAGCATAGAAAATAATTCTTAGCATACATGAGCCATTTCTTGGTTAGCGAAGGCTTCATCGGGACCAGGAGGGGCGCTAGCCTCTTGCTCCCTAACACTAGCTCAACAAAGGGAATGTCAGCTGACAAACTCATTGGGACTACTGCCTTGCCGTGCTCCTGGGCCGAATGGTAAGACATACTCGATAAATTAAAGAATATGCACAGCTGCAAAAGATCCACTTACCAAGGTCGATGCTGCTATCGAAGTCTGCACTGGGTTGGCAGAAGCAGAAGGAGCAGGAGCAGTTGGCATTGGAGGCCTAACACCACCCATTGCCGAATCTACTCCCACAAAGTCGTCACCCTCCAACACCATGGTACTATTGAAGGATATGATTTGCAACGTGCCACTTCCACTCTCACTCGAACCCCTACTCCTAGTGATAGGAACATCCTGGTCTGCAGCCAGGGCTCCCGCATTCTCGGCTTTTGGATCGGGTCCTCCGTGCCTGAGAAGCTATCCAAGCCAACGATAGCTTTCACTACAAGTACAACTACTCAAAAAGAAAACAAGAATCGAGAAGGTTTATGGCACTTACCAACATGATTCTTGCCTGAGCTTCGGAGTCCATATCTATGATGGGAGTCAGGATGTTCTTGCTGTTGGAAGATGGGATGGATTCAAAATGAATCCTGACCCTCTTGTCGGTAGCCTCCAGTGAATACAGTGTGAAAAGAAGCAATAGATAATGATAATAGATCTTACAGATCCCTTAAATATGGCTACTTGGGATTGGGAAGTACCTATATCACCATTTCAGGCCGAATCCAATCCAGTTAGGAACTGCCAAGCCCCTGTAATCCTCGATTTCAGAGGACTAAGGAAGCACTTGATGAAGTCCTAGACAATTTCATACGCCATTAAATTCCTCTCCTTTAGGTGTAGGATCTCCCCGATAAGGTTTTGGCGAAGGGTGGTCATCACTAGCTCCTCAGTCCAAGCGGGCCTTGACAGCGGTAGCAAGCCTCGGTAAGGAAGCCCCTTTGGGCCAGGTTGGTAGTAGAACCACTTATTGTGCCAACCCTACCAGGAGGACTTGGCAACAAAGTCAATGTACTCCACTGACATGCCTTCTCGAAGCTTAAATCTGACGCTGCCAGCGACCATGTTTTGGAGCCTCTTCAGGACATTGAAGTACTGAAAGAGGTCAAGGGATGGGCAGAAGTCGAGAAAGGCCTCGCACAGATGTGCGAAGATGCTCAGCATGATAATAGAATTAGTATTAAGGTGGATGAGCTCAAGGAAGAAGCTGGAAGGAGGGAAGCTAAAGCTGCAATGGAAGAAGTCAAGGAAGACCACCGAGCTATGGGTGTCCGGGCTTGGGATCATCTGCCTTGCTGTCGGTGTGCAAGGGATTAGAACCCGGAGAGGAATAACCTCCTCACTCTCCGCCTTTTCCAAAGCCTCCTCCATAATCTCAGATTCTTGACACTCCGGGACTACGCTCGCATCTTGTCGGTGGAGGAGCTATCTTTCTCGATCTTCTTCTTGCTTATGGCGGCAGAGAGATTGAGGGGAGAGGGTTTTTTTGGGGGTTTCTAGAGTAGGGGTACAAGAAGAATGGTGAGTGAGATGGAAAGCAGTCGATGACAAAAATATGTACGTTGAAGCGGGTCTCCCTTTGCCTTTATACTGAGTGGGGGCTCCCGGAAACGGAAGTTCGACTGATGACATGACACGACTCGAGGCCACGATCTCCCTCTTTATCATCACGTTGCATTTAATGTTTGGAACATGTGGGGTAGTTGGCGCAGTACCTTGAGATGTTCGGCTCCTCGCGCTGCTATCATAATCATGGTATAATTGTAGGAAAAGATTCTCACCACTACCCGAAATCTCCACTGCGAAATTTCAATTTTCAAATTTCACTAGTAACAAACTTTTTTCCTTCCAAAGGGCAAAGCTAACAAAAAATCTACCCGGATGGAACACCTTCTCGAGGAATCTCTTGGGGACTTTGAGGCATTCTGAATCCCGAGTAGAAAATCAGAAAATCTGGTTAGATGCTTTACCCTAATTGGGGACCTGAGTCCTATTCAATGACCCGATCGGACAAAAAAACTTATCTTTGCTGGCCATATGCTTGATCCATCGAAGCCTTATTTCATGTATTGATGGGGGACTTGATAATGAATAATAGTTAGTTACCATATCCGGGCACCCTAGGGTTTCTCATATTTTTTGAGGCATATCTTTATCTTTAGAAAGAGGATCCCTGGAAGAAAGAAAATCACCCATAGATGCCCAAGGCATCCCGTAACTGGGAATGATTATCTCTAAGAATAGGAAGGAGGAGTTCAAATGATGTATGGCACCCCCATATATATATGAAGCCAAGGGCCTTGCGGAGGACAAGCCCAAACAAGTCATTAGAAGCCAACATAAGATAATGAGAAAGTCGATGACTATATTTAGATCCATCTAGGCTAGCTACACCCCCTTGTAATAGTCTCAGATCAATACAAGACAAATATGATGTAGGATTATTATCCCCCGGGAGGCCCAAGCCTGTCTAAAAACCCCTGTGTGTTCCCCTATGATTCGTCTTCTTGAAGCATCCCCTATTTCTTCAATAAGTTAGTTAGATCAGCGATTCACTAATTGTCGACAATCACCATCTATCACCAACATGGATCTCAAAGCGGTGGATAAGATCCAATCATCGCTAATCATATATGTCAAGTAATGAGCATGCATGCTAATGTTCCATTTGATGTCTTTGATAGGTAGAGATGCACACCGCGAGCCTGGTAGACATGTACCCCAGGCACATGGACTAGGCCTCGTCTTTGGTAGTACATTCTCATCAATATATTTTCATTACTTCTTTTGATTGGATCATTTTACATTAATTTGTCATTTAATAGAGCGACCTAGCCCACCAAGTATCATCGAGTCATGGTCTTCCTTGCAATGCATGAGCCAGGACGTCCTACTCACAACGATGAAGGTTGGGATCACGTTGAAGAGGATCTACGATACGAGTCGCAGATCATGAAACTCACCTCCTATACACAAATACACAATTATTGATGCAGTCCCTACGCCAGCACAATCCATACAAAGGACATTGTATGGGAAAACTTCCCAACAGGAAAGAAATGAAATGGTGATGCCCACAATACCACAAAAACAACAATAGCAGACACAACATCACAGATGACTACTTAAAAGCTATCACTGATAAATTACGTATAGATAGTTGACAGGAAAAAATATTGTGAGATCATGTGATGTAAAATTGGTTTGAATGATGAAATTGGCCGAGAAAAGTGATTTAGCATAGAGACGATGACATTATGATAATGTTCATGAGTTGCTTATATGCTGGTGTTAGCTTAGAGATGATGCAATATAGTCGTGTGAGTAGTGTTGCATAAACTGATAATGAGTCAAGTCATGAAGGACTTGCGCTCGTACTCGTTTGTTGTTTGATTCATGTGCAAATGTTCTTCGAAGGCGAATGTTGTTGATGACAGATCAACAAACTAAGTTTAGGGAGGAACTGAGGTTCGGCGACTAGGTTCAGGAGGAACTGAGGTCATGTTGATTAAGGATGTCATGCAGGATGTTCGAGCTGAGAGAACAATGCATATGGACATAATGTTTCATGATGGATGCAGGAGGCTATCTGATCATGAGAGGATGTGAAGACTCATTTGTGTTTAAGTCAGAGCAAGCACGAGAGAGTCGTGTGGTGGCTAGACTTGAGACAAGAGTTAGTGTCAAAGATGGACTCTGAGGGGGTTACTTACATGCATGATTACGTGAGAGTTGTTGCCTAATTAGCTTAATTGGCAAAAGTTGTTTGTCCTCTTGTGATTAGAGGATGATAGAAACTAGGTTGAATACAACTTGGACTTGTAGTTCGATTCGGTCACATTTGTATGTGTGGCTATCCAATAAATAGAGAGGTCTTTTGTATTGGGTAGATAACGCAATAGATAGAAAAATAGAGAAACCCTAGAGAGGGTTGTTTTGGGATTTCATGAAAATCCTTGTTAAATGCTTTGGAAAGGCATCTTGCAAACACATCTATGCGATAAAAATCAAGTTTCGTAAGTGATGAGTTGCTGATTTAGAATTTTCTCTCTGTTCTATATTCTGTGTGATTGGTTTTGGTTTTTGATTAATTTTGTGTTTTATCGAGTTTTATCTTGGTTTAATCCATCCAAAACCTTGCTAGAATATCTAGTATTTGGTGTGAGAAACTTTCGAGTAGCCTTGATTTGATCTCGAGTAGCTTTTGTTTGTTATCGACTAGATTTTGATCTACTCGATTCTGGATGATATAGTTTGCTTCGACTAGGCATAATTCTTGCCACATATCCAATTGATCTAATTCTTATTGGATTAGCTTTGTATTTGAATCTAGTTTCTACTATCCAAAATTGAGAGAAACCAGACTTACAAATCTTACTCTACATCATTTTTACTAGAACGTGTACAATCTATTTCGAGCGGAATACCAAGTTTAAGTCTGCTTTTGATTTGAGTGAATTAATCTTTGAATTTGGTTTCCACAATCATTCACCCCCTCTGGTTTCCTTATTAGAGTGCAATCGATCCTACAAATATCTATGATATTCCCAGCCGTCTTGGAGAGCGAGACCACACAGACGGTTTTGCTAAAAGGTTGTCTATGTGTTGATGGCTCCTAGACAGACGGCTCTGTATGAAAAACCTCCCGGCTTCCTCCGGCTTGCTCTCTTGATGATGAAGCTGAGAAAGGTCAATGTTGACCAAGTCGAGGGAGTCGAAGTTGATGAAGCCGGGTGGAGTATTTAGTGAAGCTTGTCAGAGTTGAAGGCATCGCACTCTTGGGTGCCCTTGGCGCCTTCAGGAGTAGCTGATGAAGCGTGCTAGCATCAAAGATGAGCCAAAGCCCTTGACAAACACTTGATGAAGTCTAAGGAGAGCCATGGCGACAAGACTTGACGAAGTCAAAGATGAAGAGTGGAGGTTGCGCTCAGTGCATGCTCCCTTGTCGATGAGTCTTAGCGTAGTCGAAGGAGAGCTGCAGTGATCAGCCTTGGAGCCATACTCCCTTAGGCCTACTCCTGTATCGGTGAATTCTGGCATGGTCGACGCTGAGTTGAAGCTTTTGTCAAGGTTGGTGCCAAGCCAAAGCTTTCAAAGTAGAGCCAAAGTGTTCATTGAGGTCAAAGTAGAGCCGAAGACTTCGTTGAAGTGGGGCTAAAGCCTTCATCAAAGTCAAAGTTGAGCTGATGTCTTTGATGAAGCAGAGGTCAAGCCGAAGCTGTCGACAAAGTGAAGTCAAAGTTGAAGCCTTTGATAGAGCAGAGTCGACTCCTGGTTGTGAGACTCAATGAAGGATTAGGTGGAGGATGGTTGCGGCACTCAACGGCGCCGAAATAGTTGCACTCCCGTGGAAGGCCCTTGTCCAACAGCAGTGGTTAAATTCAGACAATGTTACAGTGTTGGTCACTAAACCCAGTATTACCTCATACTCCCTCTTTAATTAGTGTTGTAGAATATACTAAGGACCTCCCTCAATATTTAACGAAGCACGACGTGGTCGAGGTCCTCAATGCCAAGGGCGTTGTACTATGGGGTCATCGAAGCTAGGCGGAGCCAAGGTCAATGAAGACGAGAGAGTTGTACTCCCTCATGCATTCTCTAGTTGGGATGACGAAGCTGAAGAACTCATTCTCCCTATGGCACTCTCTGGCGACGATGGATCCTAGTGAAGCTGAAGTCAACGAAGTAAAGGGGGACGTACTCCCTTAGATGCTCTTTTGAAGCGACGATGTGAAGCCAAATTTATCAGAGAACAAGCTACACAGTTCTCATGGCTCAGACGAGCTGGAATCAATGAAGGCATGATAGGTGCCCTAGTCGATGAAGCACCCCCTCAGGTATGCTAAAGTGTCGAAGGGGCCGCGGTGCGGTAGAAGCCAATGGAAGCATGGCAGGGTCGAGACCAATGAAGTGTTCCCTTAGGCACATTGAAATCGATGGAGGTGCTTAGAGTCAAGGTCTATGAAACACGCTCTCAGGCACACTGGATTCAATTGAGATAGATGTTCCAGAAGGGTTGCAATCACCAAGCCACCTGAAGTCTGATGTGTTGAAGACGCAATGAGCCAAGAGGCTAGAGACAAAGTCCAAAGTTGCTTGTGTAGCCGAAAACATTGTTGATTAGCGTAGTCGAGGGAGTCGTCGACTGAGTACGTCAACCCTGCGGAGTCTACGACGGCAGAACCCAACCAGGTCGAAGGGGTTGTACTCCCTCTGACGTGTCCTAGTGTCAACAAAACATATAAAAATCTTTATTGACATTGAAGGTGCAAGTCTACTCGCTATCCCGTAATGGCGATGGTACCCGACGAAGACGATGGAGCCGCACTACCTCCAGCATATTTTGGTGCTGACGAAGTCTCGCAGAGTCGAGGTCGTTGATGAAGCTAAAGCCGAAGATGAAGTCAAGCTAAAGCTTCATCGAATATTGAAAATGAGCCAAAACTTTTGTCGAAGTAGGGGCTAAGCCTTCATCGAGAACAAACTCAAGCGATGGTGGTGACACTTGACGGGGTCGAAGTAATGGATAAAGTTTAAGCCCAAGGAGTCGCATTCCCTAATGCTTGCCTCATACACCCCTGAAAGTGTGGACAAAGTCTAACAGACTGATCGGGTTACGACCTCAAAGCTGCTTGAAGTTCGAGGTGTTGATGATGTGGTGGGCCGAAAGGTCATAGCCAACGAGGGATCTCGAAACAAGGGAGTTGTGCTCTGGGGTCGATGAAGCTGGACGAAACCAAGGTTAAAGAAGCCAAAGGAGTTGTGCCCCCCCCCAGCATACTCCGATGACAACGAAGCCCAACACAATCAAAGTTGATGACAAAACTGAGGGACTAGTACTCCCTCCGACACACTCTGTTGGCATTGAAACTTTTTTCCATCGTCCAGGCGATGCCAGGTGGAGTCGAAGCCATCGAAGATGAAGTGGTAGAGCCGTCCACTGCTCAGCAGCTTCATTGATGCTTGATTAAGGCGAGTGAATCAAACTTGTCAAAACACTATCCCAGGTGCGCTGAAGTTTATGAAGGCACGCTCGGACCTGAAGTCGGTGAAGCACTCCCCCTGGTGCCAATGCCGATGAAGATACACTCGAAATCTTCTCTGTAGATAGCTCTTATGCTTCAGCCTGTCTTCGAAGTTGAAGTGCGAGAAACGACCCTATTTACAAGTCTGGGATGAAGAGGTCAACACCAGATTTATTCCCGCTAGCAATGAACTACAATGGTCTTTATATGCTTGGTGCGACCTAATGAAGGTTTCTGCATCGATATCCTGATGGGGATTTCGACGACTGTGCATATAAGCATAAGACTATTTAAGATTCTTATAATATTGAGGCCTACGAGTTCTAGGAGAACTTTGACAGCTATGTGCTAAAGTCATGGAAGGAGAGAAGGCCTCTAACTTCACAGGTCCTGGTCCTAACGGAGGAGCCTATTGAGGAGTTCAAAGATACTATGCCTGATGTATTTGTGGAGGCCTCATCCTCTATGTCCCTTCGCTCTGAAGCCTGGTCTGACAAGGAAGTAGATCCTGAAACCTTTTTGATGCTAGGCATGGCTTCGCATTTTAATTGGCATGAAGCCGCCATTATAGGGAGATATTTGCAACAGATCCTATGGGGTCTGCAGACAAAGCTTCGCCTTTCTTATAATTTGTGTTTTGTACCATTACTTAGTTCAATACAATACTGTCAACTTACTATATATTGTCTCATTTGATTATTTTGCTCAAGGCGAGAGATCCATGTGCGAAGACCCATCGTCATAGTTAGTTATATACTAAGCACGGGTGGGGTGTTGGCCTTTGCCAAAGCGAAACATCTGACTGCGAAGGGATGTCTCACTCGATTGCTCTGCTCGAAGCTAGACATCCAGTTACGAAGACCTTTTTTGCCGCAATTAGTTATGTGCTATCCACCGTCGTGGCGCTAGCCTTTGTGGCCTTTGTTTTTGCTTAGTTTAGCATTTATGCGAGGTGGTTTCTCAAGTCCCAGCTACCCGAGATCCTTGAGGTAGGCGCCCTTTGGGGTCCTTTGGTTCGAACGGCTTTTGAGGTGTAGGCTCTGTACTTTAGATAGTGATACTCTGCTAGTATGGGCGAGTCTTGACATGACGGCCCTTCGGGCTTTGAGGCTCGCCTGGCCTGCTGAGGTGTTAAGCCCCTACTTAGGCAATGGCCCTGCATTAACATGGGTGAGTCGTTGGACATTTGTCCTTCGGAGCCCTTAGCCTCTACCAGCTTTAGGAGGCTTCAGGCCCATACGTGGGTGATGACCCTCCTTTGACATGGGTGAGTCCTTGGACATCAGTTGGAGCCCTTAGGTTTGGCCAGCTTTTTGGAGGAGTCGACCGTGGGTATCGACCCTCCATTTATTATGGGCGAGTCCTTAGACATCAGCCCTTTGGTGACCTTAGGTCTGGTCGTCTTTCCGGAGGAGTCAACCTCACACGTGGGTATCGACCCTCTGTTTATTATGGGCAAGTTCTTAGACATCAGCCCTTCGAAGCCCATAGGTCCGGCCGACTTTCTATAGGAGTCGACCCCATACGTGGGTATCAACCCTCCATTTAATATGGGCAGGTCCTTAGACATCAACCCTTCGAAGCCCTTAGGTATTTGGCTAGCTTTCCAGAGGAGTCGATCCCATACGTGGGTATCATCCTCCATTTATTATAAGTGAGTCCTTAGACACCAGTCTTTCGAAGCCCTTAGGTCCGCCCGGCTTTCCAGTGGAGTCAATCCCATACATGGGTATCGACCCTCTGTTTATTATGAGCGATTCCTTAGACATTAGTCCTATGGGATCCCTTAGACTGCTATCTGTTATGGGTGAGCTCTTAGGCATCAACCCTTCGGGGCTCTCAAGCTCATCCAGTTTTCGAGGTGGTGTTCTCATGCCATGCATGTGTGCAAAAAGTAAACACTTTGGTTCATTAATACTTCAACGCACTTATGCCATGCATGAAATAAATACTTTGGGACCACTCACGCGGCGTGTGCATTAGAAAGGTGAATATCCCAAAGTGTGCATGCAATGTATGTGAGCGAAGAGTAAATATCCCAAAGTGCTTATGCAGCGTATGCATGCGGAGAATAAGTATTCCGAAGCGTTTGTGCGATGTATGAATGTGGAAGATAAACATTCCGAAGTGCTTATGCGACGTATACATGTGGAGAATAAACATTCCGAAACGCTGATATCACATATGCATGCCGAAAATAAACATTCCGAAGCAATTATGCAACGTATGCATGCGGAAAATAAACATTCCGAAGCGCTTATGCAACATATGCATGAAAAAAGTGTATATCGTGGAGCGCTTATGCATGCATGTGAGAACTAAATCTACCTCAAGTTAATTAGGACCCAGCAAATACCAAATCTAACTCAGCCCATCTAAATTAGATTAATTCTTCAAAATACTGAACTGAACTTAATCCAATTGCCGGCACTAAAATAAACATTCTGACACTACTACATAAACCCCTATATATACCGGCCCATCACTGCCGGTTCCTAATAGGCCGGCAGTGATGGGGAATCACTGTCGGTTCATAAGCTGCGCGAGAAAAATACAGTCATCGTGGCTTAGGAACCGACAGTGAAAAGGGCATCACTGCCGGTTGTTGGCTTGAGCCGGCAGTGATGCCCTGCTCCATCTTCACTGCCAGCTTGTTATATGAGCTGACAGTGATGTCTCAACTATATAAATGTTGTCCTCTCCTTCCCCAAGCTCGAGCACACAACAGAGAGGAGCTCTGTTTGCTCGGTGGTGATCATTTTTGGTCACCAAGTTCTTAGTGGATTCAAAATTGAGGAATCGTAATGCCCTAGGTGTTCCAAGGTATGTAACTTCATCTCCAATCTATTTCTAGCTGAATTTTATTTGCTAAATTGGTCTAGATTTTGAAAAGATGGAGATGCACCTTTGGCCATGATGTTTTAAGACAATATAGATGCAATTATATCTCATTTATTATACGGAAGCTTCAATAGTAGCTTATGGTGGAAAGTGTCTTTATTATTGATTTACATTAGCTATAGGTTTGAGCATATTTATTTTTTAATTAATTTAGCAAGCTCCTATATAGAAACTTTAGGTATGAGCATATTTATTTTTGACTTATAATGAATTAGAAAAATTAGCCATGATATTTAGGTATGTTTCAAGCTCCAATTATATTTTATTTTTATATTTTAATTAATTAGCATGCTCCTATATGAAAACTTTAGGTATGAGCGTATTTATTTTGATTTTTAATGAATTAGAAAATTTCTCCATGATATTTAGGTATGTAACAAGATCCAATTATATGTTTTATATTTTATTTAATTAGCAAGCTCCAATATATAAACTTTATGTATGAGCATTTTTTTATTTTTACTTACTTAGTCCTACAAAAGGGTTTAATAATAAAGAAAATTTCTTGGGATGACACCAATAAATACTCATCAGAAGCGTACGCGAAAGCATACAAAAGGCAGCTCCTCCAACCCGGGCCAATTGCCGGTAGGAGATGACGAGGTAATTTATTTGTTGGTGATCGCAAAATTTTCTAGATGTTATGAATTTGGATTTACAATAATGATATAATTGTAGATGGAAAGAAGATGGATATACGTGCGAGCCGTGTGAGCGCAGAGTGCAAGAACGGCGTGGATTGTTTCTTGGAATAAGCTGCGGCATACAAGTCAAATACACAGTCTCAATACATGTGTTGTCCATGCGTCGATTACGAGAACAAGAAGCAGTTTTTCACCGCCCAGCAGATACATTCCCACTTGATGCCAATGGGCTTTATGCCTGGCTATACTCGTTGGACCGAGCACGGTGAAGCTGAGATCGTACAGGAAGGGCAATACATTGGCAAAGAAGACGAAGATTTGTGCACCGATATGACGGCTGACGAATACACCGATATGCCGCTTGCCGGAGATACATTGGTCGATGATGATCTAGAGGAGATGTTGGTCGACGCTGACACCGATGATCTGGAGCAGATGTTGCACGATGGGGAGGGGAACTTCACCAATGAAAGAGAGTTTCAAAAGTTCTAGTGTATGGTAGAGGGCTCTAAAACACCATTGTTCTCAGGCTACGAGAGGGAGCACACAAAGTTGCGTACCGTGCTTTCACTGCTACAATTGAAGGCAAGCAACGGGTGGTCTGATACAAGCTTCACAGAGTTGTTACTGTTCTTGCAGAAATTGCTTCCAAAGGAAAATGTGCTACCAGAAAACACATACTAGGCCAAGCAGGTTGTGTGCCCATTGGGGTTGGAAGTGTAGAAAATACATGCATGTCTAAACGATTGCATGTTGTATCGCAGAGAGCATGCAGACTTGGAAGCATGTCTCGTCTGTGGTGCATCATAGTACAAGCATAACCATGATGATATCGATGGCGAAGGAAAGAATAAAAGGCCTCCCATCAAGGTGATGTGGTATTTTCCTATAGTCTCCCGGTTGGAGCGTTTATTCGTGAACAAAAGGCATGCTGAACTGTTGCAGTGGCACACCGAGAAGCGCAAGGATGATGGAATTCTGAGACGCCCCACTGATTCTACGCAGTGGAGAAGCATCGATAGGAAATACAAGGAGCCCTTTGCAAAAGATGTGAGGAATATAAGATTTGGGTTGAGTACGGATGTGATTAATCCATTCGGCAATATGAGTAGTAGTCATAGCGCTTGGCTTGTGACTCTATATCTACAACCTTCCTCCTTGGTTGTGTATGAAGTAGAAGTACATTATGATGCCAGTGCTGATACCAGGGCCGAGGCAACTTGGGAACAATATCGATGTATACCTGAAACCATCAATGGAAGATCTTGTAATACTGTGGAACGATGGTGTGCAGGTATGGGATGCATACAAACAAGAGAACTTCACCCTACGCGCAATGCTGTTCGTAACAATCTAGGATTGGTCAGCCCTTGGCAACCTATCGGGCCAGACTGTCAAAGGCTACTGTGCATGCGTGTATTGTTTGGATGAAACAGAGAGCTTGTGGTTGAAGAATAGTCAAAAATGGTGTACCTAGGTCATCGTAAATTTCTTTGCAAGAAACACCCGTATCGCAGCAACAGGAGAGCTTTTGATGGGAAAGTTGAGACTCGATCACCTCCTAAGCATCGCACTGGGGGACAGGTATATGACATGGTAAAGGGACTTAGGGTTATCCTTAGAAAGGATAGCAGGAGTACACCAGTTCTGAAATCTAATCTTAGAGATCCTATGTTCAAAAAGAAATCTATTTTTTATGACTTAGCTTATTGGCCGGATTTGGTGGTTCGACACGCAATCGATGTTATGAACATTGAGAAGAATGTGTGTGATAGCTTGATTGGTACGTTACTAGACATACCTGGCAAAACAAAGGATACACTCCAAGCACGGAAGGGCCTGAAATGTTTGAAACTCAGACAGGATCTACATCCCAATGATATGGAAGAAGGTGACAAATATCTTGGTCCCACTAGCTACAGTATGAGCAAGGTGGAGAAAATTGCAATGTGCAAGTGCTTGCATGGAATCAAAGTTCCATCGGGTTACTCCGCCAACATAAATAGACTAGTAAACATGAAAGATTTGAAATTAACTGGCATGAAGTCGCATGATTGTCATGTGACGATGACACAGATGCTTCCAATTGCAATTAGAGGTATTCTGCCATCGAAGGTCTGAAACCCAATCATAAAGTTGTGTTCGTTCTTCAACGTGATATCACAGAAGGCCATCGATCCAACCAAGCTAGATAAGCTGCAGGAAGACGTGGTCGAGACTCTATCCCAGCTTGAGGCGTTGTTCCCTACATTATTTTTTAATATCATGGTGCATCTCATTGTTCATATTGTGAAAGAGATACAGATTCTTGGCCCCGTATTTCTGCATCAGATGTACCCTTTCGAGAGGTTCATGGGAGTTCTGAAGAAATATGTTCGTAACCGAAATTGACCGGAAGGCTGCATGACTGAGGGCTGGGGAACCGAGGAGGTCATTGATTTATGCATCGACTACATGAATCTCAAATCGATTGGTGTGGCTGTATCTCACCATGAGGGGAGGCTACAGGGGAAAGGGACGATAGGTGCAAACTCATTCCACACTAACGACCCCGTTCCATTAACGTAAGCACATTTCACAGTTCTGCAACAATCAATTGTAGTGGATCCATATGTCGAAGAACACCAGAAGATGCTATGCACCATAAACCCAGGGAAGTCCGTTGTTTGGATCGCGCGAGAGTACCGAGTTCATTTTGGTGCCTGGTTACGTAGACAGGTGATGTATAAGCAGATAGAGTGTGCTCAGTTGACTGTGTTGGCTTACGGACCGTCAAGTACAATCCTCACATTCTAAGGATATGACATAAATGGCTATATGTTTTATACGAGAGCTCAGGACAATAAGAGCGCCAAGCAAAATAGCGGTGTCCGTATAGATGCCTACGACTGCAATGGAAATAGGGAGACCTACTACGGATTCGTAGAGGAGATCTAGGAGCTCGACTATGGAGTGTTAAAGGTTCCTCTTTTTCGGTGCCAATGGGTCAGAATCCCAGGTAGTGTGAAGATCGGCAAGTACGGTATGACTACAGTAGACCAAAAACTCATTGGATACAGAGAAGAATCATTCGTACTTGCAAACGATGTTATGCAAGTCTTCTATGTAAAGGACCTAGACCCGGCTAAGAAGGAGGAGCACCACGTGGTTCTTCAAGGAAAAAGAAGGATTGTCGGAGTAGAGAATGTTGTTGATGAGGAAGACTACAATCAATTCGACGCGCTACCTTCTTTCATAGAGGATGTCGACCTAGGTCCCATGGAAGACACCGACGAACCTCCCTATGTACACCGTGATCATAATGAAGGGCAAATCGTTAAGACAAAATAGCTAAATTGTATTAATTATTATGTATGAATTTTTTTAGATGCAATTAATATACCTCACTTTTGTTATGGAACCTTCAGTTTCTAGTTTATGGTAGAAGATGTCTTTATTATTGAGTATATTGATTTTTGATTTTTAATAATGAATTAGCAATAGCTCAAGCTAGCACTATTGCTATGTATTACTATTTTTTATTTTTAATGAATTACCTATAGTTATGAGCATATTTATTTTCAATTTTTAATGAATTACCTATAGTTATGAGCATATTTATTTTCAATTTATATTGAATTACCTATAGTTATGAACAATTTATTTATTTTATTTATTGTATTAGAAAATTGAACCAGGAAATTTAGGTATATACAAAACATAATTTTGGTATATAGCAAGTTCAAATTTAAATAAATTGATGTTTGCTTGATGCATGCTATTATCACATTACCAAGCATTGCATACTACTCATGTACGCATTGCACAAGGCTGGAGTCATGCATGTAGAAAAATAGAATAAGTACAGAGAGTGGCATGGTAATAGGAAAATATATATAGTGGCGATGATGATATGGCTCGAGGATGCTTCAACATGGCCTGTTTAGAGAGGAAGCATTCTTCTCAAGTCAGCATTTATGTGCTAGTCCTACTAGTTCAGAGAGCAGCTTCTCTCAAGACGAGCTGGACGCCCTATCTAAGGTTGACCTCTAGAGTTTTCTTTTAGGTTTGTTCATGTTACATTACAGCATAGTGGCTCTAGCAAATGGCCTTATTAGGACTTCAGTACTGATTACCTGTTCGGAGAGAAAGCATTCTTCTCAAGTCAGCAAAGTGGAGTGTTCTCCAGTTGGGAGGAATGCCACGCACAAGTTAATGGATTCAAAGGAGCACGTTACAAAGGATACAAGTCCAAACATGAAACTGTTGCGGCATACAACAGTCAAGTCATCCAAGCCGAGCTAAAATTGGGTAACTTTGAAAATAAGAAATGTGATTTCACGTGTAAAGATGCCATAATCCTAGTTCTGGTTGTAATCATCATTATTTTGCTATGTAAAATGATGTGACTTGTAAGATCAATGTGTCAACTGTCAGTACCTTTATGCCTATTTTGCTTTGTAAGATGCGACTTTTTTTTGTTTAATGTGGTCGTAACCTATCGATTCGTTCATGGTTATCTCACTCTTTCGACAACCTCCCTCCCTCCCTCGTCGGCTTTATCTCTATCTTCCTCCTTCCTCTGCTCTTTATATGTAGCATACTCAACTGCTCGTCGTCATCGTATGCAGAACTCCTAGGAAGTGATGGCATCACCAACCGTCAATCCAGGCCAGGTGTTAGAAAGAGATGTAGTGCCGTTGTCAAACATTGAAGAAGGTAGCCCGAGCCACTAGCTCAACCTAGTACCTTTATGCCTAATGTGACTTTTTTTTTGTTAAATGTGGTCATAACCTATTGATTCCTTCATGGTTATCTCACTCTTTCTACAACCTCCCTCCCTCCCTCGTCGGCTTTATCTCTATCTTCCTCCTTCCTCTGTTCTTTTATATGTAGAATACTCAACTGCTCATCGTCATCGTATGCAGAACTTCCAGGAAGTGATGGCATCACCAACCGCCAATCCAGGCCAGGTGTTAGAAGGAGATATAGTACCACCGTCAAACATTGAAGAAGGTAGCCTGAGCCACTACCTCAACCTGGATCAAATGGACGCATGTGGAGGCGATGAGGTAATTCATAAGTAGATGAATGCATCTGTTGTATATATTATCGTATAGGTTCCCAATAGATTTTTCGCTTATGCACAGATGCTTGATGCTCCGGAGGGTCACGACAATGAGCAATCCCAAGAGCGGCATCATGTCTGAGGTCCCTCGAAGATGCCTACGGGACGATTTGTGATCACGGAGGTCTCACCAGCAGGGGAGCTAACTGCACCAGAGAGAGTTCTGGGGCCATACAAGTCAGTCTGTGGGATTGCTGTTAAGGATCATGTGCCCATTAGCTACAGATTGTGGACTGGTGAACGAGGTGATCCACACGTGGTTCCTCATTTGATCAAGAACGACATCTTGTGGCCCAAGATATTAGAGAAGTTTGACTTCCCTGAAGAGACAGATATGGAAGTAGTTAAGCGTAAGACGCTAATGATCATGGGCCTTTCATTTAAGAACTGTAAGGGGACACTGGACAGAACGTATGTGCAGAAAGGTATAACGCTAGATTTCCACAAATGGCCGCAGCTGGAAGATCATTGGCAAGCCTTTGCGGAGTACAAGTTGTAAGAAGAAGCACAGAGGTTGAATGAGGTGAACAAAGCAGACTCGAAGAAGAACCTGTACCCCCACAGAGTCGACAGTCGTGGGTACATGAGGAAAGAAAGGCAGTGGCAACAACAGCTAGATGAACTGCAAGAGAGAGGTGTCACGCCTGAGACAGAGGGCTGGAGCGAACGATCGACACACTTCCTTCTTGGGATTGGTGCTTCTTACTCATCTGATGGAAGCTTATCCTTTACGACCTCCAAAGACCTGGAAGCGATGCAAGATCTTGCAAAAAAGTTTGCAGAAGCCCATGAGCAGTCTTTACAAGGCTCTTTCAAGCCAGACAGGGATAGGAATGAGCTCACCTTAGCCCTAGGAAACAAGGAGCACGGTGGTCGCACACGAGGCGTTGGGGTGATGGGTTGGAAATTTGGATTCCCAGGCGACGTCAACAGTTACAAGAGTCGAAAGAGATCCCAAGCAGTGCGAGATGCAGAATGAGCGGCAGAACAAGCTAGGATGGTGGAAATTCTTGAACTAGCGCTAAAAAAGGAGAGGGAACATACAGAAGAAAAAATAGCACAAGCAGTATCCCAAGCCCTCATGCATCAACGGGGTGCCATTGTGAGGGAATAGGAACGGTCGAAAGCATCTCCTGATGGTGCGCACTCTAGCCCTAGTGGTCGTCGAAGTAGCTGTGCGTCTACGGGAGTTCCAGGAGATGAATCAATCACTTATCCTGTGGATCTCATCACAGCACGGACACCTTGTGAACTACATATTGGTGCTAGGAACATTACCATCAAGGTGGCTTCCGGCGTGGTTTATCCCCATGGCTCCCATGAACAATTGCACGGACGTCCGATACCAGAGGGCTACGCTGTCGTTGAAGTAGACGAGGTAGTTGACCAGTACCGCCATGTTGAGGTGGACAACCCCGCAAAGGAGGGGGCGAACACTATAGGAGAGAACGAGCACACATTCATCGCGCGGGGGAAGGTCTACATAGTGTTTCCACCAGGGACAGCTCCCGAGAACCTCTACTCTCCAGTAAACCTCGGGTCGTCGTCGCCTCTTAGATCTCCCTCTCCTCACCCATCTCCTAGAATAAGTCCACCTCCTCAGCCATCGCCTCAAAGAAGTCCACCGCTCAAGAAGCCAGCACCATCAAGAACCCAGCCATCAGCTCGGAAAACACGATCAGGTTCCGCAGCATCCAAGCAGACGACATCATCTAAAAAGTCGGTGACATCTAAGAAGTTGGTGGAACCCAAGGATGTTTATTCACTAACTGCTGAGGAAACCAAAAATATTGTGGATGCCAATGTCACGTCTCATTTCCATCCTCCACCACCTCCACTGAAGCCTGTTGTGCCTGAAGATGCCATGAAAGTTTTCACAAAAATGGCCAAAGTTAAACAGATGGGGGCAGCTTTAAGATAGATGCCGACTGACTATGAACGCATCAGTAAGAAGCAGGCCAAGAGAAAGTCAGACCCAATCATTAAGGATGCTCCAAGCATTGCGGACTTCCTAGCTGAATCAAGAATAATAGCAGAGGAACTAGCATGGCTTACTGTGGGAGAGGATATCCAAAAGATGGATGTTACATGGCCGTTTGAGTTAACTAAACCTTTGGTCAAACCGGATATAAAAAGAAACCTTACAACTCAAATGCGCTGATTACATCAATGGTACTTGGATAATTCCAGGCAGGGTTTTTAGGCGTTCCTCGTAAGATATACAGATAATTATTTCCTCAACAGGGATGGCTTCTTTTAGGTGTATTTCAAGGACTTATATGAATTGTATAAGGCAGACGCCCTCGATGTGGCTATAGTCAGAGTGTGGACTCTGTAAGTGACTTATGCATATAATTCATGTTATATGATCTTGTACCTTAAAATTGCATACCTAACTTCTCTCTTTCGTAGAATGGAGATCTAAGCATGCGGACAGGACTTAGATAAGAATGTAGGATTCATCGATCCTGGGCTTGTGAACTAGAAACTTATATGCGAGAATCCAGACTTCACCAAGGACTACTTATTGAAGTGTCTGCTTCACCACCAATACAAGAAATTCATACTCTTACCCGACAATTATGAGTACGTGTTTGCACACCAGGGCGTCCTCATTATGGGCAACTCGATTCTAGTACTAATTTGCTATGGTGACATATTCTGCAGTTTTCATTGGATACTCCTTGTCATCCACCCAGACTTGAGCAAGATCATTGTCTTGGACTCACAAAAGAGAGATCAGACGACTTACCAACACCTCATCGACATGCTAAACAGGTTAACTTGATCTAATCTTCTTGATGATTGCATCTAAGTTTAATTGGTATTCATATTCACGTACAGGGCGTACACAAGATACCGAAAAAAGAGTATCATCTACTTTCCATTCAGGAAGCAATATGATGTAAAAACCGACTTTCCAGTACACAGGGAATATTCATGTCTTGCATTTCCTACTGAATAAAAAGGTCCAATTCATTCCACTAACGAATCCTTCCCTCTTGAAGTGTATGAGGCAGCCAGCCGGCAACAATCTCTGCACGTTTTATCACACATTCAGCCTGGACAGAGATGCTGTTAGGTTCAATGATCTTGAGGTATGAAATTAATAACATATCGATACCTTCTTTTCAATTTCTATACGTGTTCAAGGACTAATTCTTTTGATTCTTCAAACGCAGCGCTCGAAACTATGCACAGATGTGTTACAACCTGCAGAAATACATGCCCTTCAAGAACAGATCGTCGGGTTCTTCTTAGAACATATTATCAACCCAAACGACGAGTTTCATGAACCGATCGTGCCGTCCATGCGTCACAGATCTTCAGATGACACCATTCCTTCTAGTAGAGAGTATGCGATAAGGAGTAAGGCTACCAAGGGGCTTGACAATGTATTATATTTCGTCAAATGACGTGATATTAATGTATGTCATTAATTACTATTTATTAATGAATGATATGAATTACTATGTATGGTGTGAAGTTGGTATCAACGGGATGGCCTTCCAACAATGATGCAAAGGAGGAGCAAGAAGCAGCGGCCAGAAAGCGTGCCCAGGACGAGGATGAGAGGCTGGTCCATCAGCTGTGCGCTGCAGAGGAGCAAGAAGCTACGTCCCGTAAGCGTGCCCAGGAGGAGGAGGACGAGAGGGTGGCCCATCAGTGTGCTGCGGAGGAGGTCGAAGGTTCAAACTGTAGAGGCGTTCAAGCATCAGACTTCGATGTCTTTTACACGCTGGTGAGCCTGGAGCTTAGGCGACACTGCAGTCGATTAGGCGTGACCGGTTCCAACGCTCCACCACCACATCGCCCCCCCCCCCCCCCCGCGTCCCCGGATGTACACACGCCAATAGTCAATAGTGCGGAGATACAGTCCTCATCGTGGGAGAGGAAGTAGAGGTAAAGGTAGAGGGATACTGGACTGGCTAAACTCGACCGACTTTTCAGAGGGTGACCTGTGAGAACTATTATGTACATATGTGTGTTTGTCGATGCCTATGACTTGAAATATGTGTTCATTACTATGTATTAATGAGGTGCATTTATTATTGATTTACATTAAATATATGTATCATATGCATGTATTGAGAGAGAGACGGAGAGATCGAGTAGTGAGAGGGAGTACAAAGAGGACAAGGAGAGGGAGGAGGGGAGGGAGGAGAGGCAAAACACTGCCGGCTGAAGGATTTAGCCGGCAATGATACCTTGGGTAGCATTGCCGACTGAATCCTTCAGCCGGCAGTGATAAGGCCCTTCACTACTGGTCCACTGAGCCGGCAGTGATAGTCCATGACTATCACTGCCCGTTGCCCACTGCTGGCTCCAAAACATACAGTGAAGATGGTTTTGGAGCCGGCAGTGAAGGGGGTTTCTGTAGTAGTGCGAAGCGCTTATGCAACTTATGCATGCAAAAAGTGTATATTGTGGAGCGCTTATGCATGAGAACTAAATCTACCTCAAGTTAATTAGTACACAGCAGATACCAAATCTAACTCAGCCATCTAAATTAGATTAATTCTTCAAAATACTGAACTAAACTTAATCCAATTGCTGGTGTAAAAAAGCAAATTGCTTTTCAATTCACAGTACAATTTACATGGGGTTCTTGGCTATTTATATTGCCGGATATGAATAGATACCGTATCGGCAACAAACTATGTTTTGCCGAGTCCGGATATGCATAGAATCGTAACCATATAATGTTTCCATATATAGATACAACTCTGATTCTATTCCTAAACAAGAGATCTAATTCCATCTCTTAACACCTCCCTTCAATCTGGACATGGCAGACTCATGTTCAGATTGTTGCGAAAATGAATGAACAACTGAGATGGCAAGGGTTTAGTAAGAGTGTCTACAATCTGATCTTTTGGGGATATCAATCAAATATCTAGAGCCTTTCTAGCCACTCTTTCTTTGACAAAATGATAATCAACTTCGATGTGTTTAGTTCGTGCATGAAAGATCAGATTGGTCATCAGATAAATAGCACCAAGATTATCACACCATAGACATGGTTCTCGATCAAGACAAATACCCAATCTCCAAGCAAAGACTGGATCCACATGACTTTAGCAGTGGCATTTGCCATTGCTTTATACTCTGCTTCAGTGCTGGAACGAGCAACTGTTTGTTGCTTGCGTGAGCTCTAGGAAATGAGATTGGCACCCAGAAAAACCATATATCCCCTGGTGCTTCGATGATCATCCAAACTTCTAGCCCAATCTGCTTCGGAAAGGTACTCAGTAACAAGGAAGAAGAACGTTGGAGAACAAGATCAAGCTGTGATGTTCCCTTGAGATAGCGAAGGATACCTTTTATTGCAGACCAGTGAACATCCATAGGATTTTATAGGAACTGACAACCTTTGTTTATGTTGAACGAAATATCAGGTCTGGTTAAACCGAGATGTTGAAGGGCGCCAACCACACTTCTATGTTTTGAAGCATATTCAATAGATAAAGGTGTACCGTCATGTTTTAACAATTTTCAGACGAGACCATTGGAGTAGCAGCACTTTATCTTTAGTCATGTTTGTGCGTAGTAGAAGATCTATAATATATTTTTGTTGAGACAGAACAATGCTGTCATGAAGATGAGAAACCTCAATGCCCCAGATCTTTAATAGCAAAATCACCATGAAGTTGACATAGTAGATCATCAACAACAAAGGAGGAAGTGTTCATTATGATTAAATAAGCTTATACATAGTTACTCCTTTACGCTTGTAGATGAACAAGGAGACATCAGCTCTTGATGGGACAAAACCCACTTCCTGCAACTTGAAGCTAAGTCTTGAAAACCATGCACAAGGTGCTTGCTTTAAGCCATATAGTGATTTGTTCAGTTTACACACAAAACCAGGACATCTAGCATCTTCATAACCTGAAGGTTGTTTCATGTAAACTTCTTCATGTAGAACACCATGAAGAAAAGTATTTTGTACATCAATTTATCTTAAATGCCATCCTTTTGAAATATCTAGAAAGAGAATAGACCGAATAGTAGTAGGTTTTATGGCAGGGCTAAAAGTTTCCAGATAGTCAACTCCATATCTTTGCTTAAAGACTTTAGCAACCAAACGTGCCTTAAACCTGTCAATACTGCCATCTGCCATTTGTTTAATTTTGTAAACCAATTTACTATCAATGATATTTATCCCATTCTGTGGAGGTACTAGATGTCAGGTCTGATTCTTCATTAGTGCATCAAATTCAACATCCATGGCTTGCTTTTATCGAGAATCTTTCAAGGCATCAATATAAGAATCAGGCTAGGTTTCAGCAGAGACAATTTTAAGAATTGCATTATATGTAACGGTACCATCAGTTCGATGTTTTGGGCATCAAATATTATTTCTCATTTGTGTACCATAGCGGTGCTGAGGAACAGTTGAAGATGTGGATTCTGATGGTTCAGTAAGGGGAACAGTTTCAAACTGATCACCATCATTTTTCAGTAGCATCAATTTGATCAATAGACACCTGTTCTTCTAACTGATGACTATCTAACTGAATATTATCAAAAGAACTTAAATGAATCTCCTAAGAAATTAACTAATCAATTTCAGTTCTTCCGGAGTCACTGTCAGGCACAAATCTTGTTACACTAGGAAGATGCAATGTTGATGATGAGTGATTACTGTTGTTCTTCTCTGTTTTCCGAGAAAAGGAAAAAATCTGTTCATCAAATATAACATCTTGAGATATATATATACTCTTCCAGTTGAAGTGGTTAAGCACTTAAACCATTTATGCAAATTACTATATCCTAGAAAAACACATTCTTTAGATCTGAACTGCAAATTATGTTGATTATAAGCTCTTAAGTGAGGCCAGCAAGCACAACCAAACACTTTCATCATAGAGTAATTTGGTTTCATTTGAAATAGCCTCTCCAAGGGTGAAAAGCATTGTCGATAACCCTTGTTGGAAGCCTATTAATCAAGTATGTTACAGTCAAGATGGCTTCATCCCAGAATTTGAGTGGCATGGATGAGTAAGCAAGAAGTGCAAGACCTGTTTCTACAATATGCCAATGCTTCCTTTCCGCTGAACCATTTTGCTGGTGTGTGTGGGGGCAAGAAACTCTATGTTCTATACCCATAGTAATGAAAAATTTGTTGTGAATCTTTAGATATTCTCCTCCCTAATCAGGTTGAACATATTTTATTTTTCTATCAAGTAGTCTTTCAACATAGCACTAAAACTGAACAAAGACTTGTGCCACTTCTATTATGTCTTTAAGTAAATATATTCAAGTAAATTTACTAAAATCATCAATAAAACTGATATAATATTTATAACCCCAACAGATTGAGTTGGCGGGCCCCATAAATTAGAGTAGACCAACTCAAGAGGTAACATAGATTTATGAATAGAGTTTGAATAAGGTAATTGATGACTTTTGGCTAATTGAGAAGCATTACATACTCTAGGTTTCTTTGAACTAGTTTGTTCTAATTTATTTAGACACAATATAGACTGCACTACTTGATAGGATGGATGGCCGAATCTTGCAGGCCATAGCTCCTTTCCTGTGACTGCACCGACCATATCATTCTTGACACGATTTGGCTTGATTGGATAGAGCCCCAACTTACACCTGCCTTGCAGGACCTCTTTCTTCGACACCTGATCCTTTACAACAAAATAATCAGGGTGAAACTCAAGAAAAACATTATTATCTTATGCAAGCTTATGAACAGAGACCAGATTCTTAGAGATGTGTGGTACATGCAAGAGGTTTTTAAGAACAAGAGGTTGTGATGCTATATCAATAGAAGCAAAAACAATATGATGTATATTCAAACCTACTCTATTGCCGACTTGAATCTAGTCTCCTCTATTGTACTTCTCTATCATTGTTAAGCGATCAAGATCACTAGTTATATGGTATGTTGTACCTGTATCAACATACCAATTAGGGTCAATCTGATATGAGTTTGATGTGGTGGCCATAGCTGCTGAACACCCTTCATCAACTTGATATGCATGATCAAACTGATGCCAACACTTGCTCGTGATATGTCCATTTTTGCCACAGACTTGGCAGATTGATTGTGTCTTGACCTTCACCAGAAATATTACGATTGTTGTTGGCATTACGATTTTGCTATTATTGATTGCCACCACGACCGCGACCACATCTACGGTCACCATTACCTTGATTTCCACGTCCTCTACCAGAAAAATTTGCAAATGGAAAATCAGTCTGCATCTGTGTAACAGAGTTACTCTGTTCTAATCTTATTTCATAGCTGAGCATTAAAGAATATACTTCTCCAAGGGTGATTGCACCAGATCTTGCAATAATGGAAGTCACTAATGGATCATAATTAGATCCAAGCCCTATGAGCAGATAGGAGATAATTTCTTCCTCTAGTAGAGGCTGTCCCACAGCAGCTAGAGTATCTGTCAGATTCTTCAGTTTTCGATAGTAATCTGACGCTGACAAATCTTTCTTCTTCAGATTTACAAGTTGCATTCTTAGTTGAACAATTATGGCCCTCGATTGTGAGGAGATTCGTTGGAAAATTTGGGACGGTGAACTCGACATGGCTCTTGTACTATGTAAAAAAACAAATTACTTTTGAATGTAAGTACAATTTACATGGGATTCTTGGCTATTTATATTGCTAAACATGAACAGATACTGTATCGGCAACAAACTATATTTTGCCGAGTCCGAATAAATATAGAATCGTAACTATACAAGTTACTATACACACACACACACACATAACTTTGATTCTATTTCTAAATAAGAGATCTAATTCCATCTCTTAACAGCTGGCACTAAAATACCAAACATCATGCCATTATGCGGTGGCCCGGAGAACACTGCAAGCTTGTGTGCGCTCTTGTGCTGGCCACCGAGCGGTGGTAGAGGGGCTCAATCACATTTGACCGATTGGCTCAGTTTCCTCGACTCAATGTACCGACCTGCCCATGTCTCTGCCAAGGCCCAAAAGTTTTGCAAGAAGGAAATCGTGAAGGCTCCCATTGTGCATGGGTGATGATGACACTTTTGAAGTGTACATGAATGGAATATACACCTGATCAACTTCTTGTATGCCATCTCCCTGGGAGGCCACACTGGGTGACAAGCATCACAATCGCCAGAGCCTCCCCACCATGGTCTCGTGCGGCCGCTGATGCCACTGCCGGCCGGCGACAGTGGCAGCCAACGACGGCACCAAGCGGTTGCCACTGTGGACCACTCTCTCCTCCCCCTACCTCTTCCCCTGCTCTGCACCTCTCCCCCTCCACCTTCTCGTTGTGCACTCCAGGGAGTGGATCCGATGTCTCCCCACCCGGATCTGATGTTTTTGCAGGGAGGCTCGTGCATCCGCAGTCGGTGCTGTCTAGATCTAGCCGGCACACGGCCTTCGATCGTCGAGGGCAATCTTGGGTGGCAGCAGGCCTCTGGGGCCTATCCGGATTGTCCGTCACCTCATGTTGGTGGTTTCTCGGTCTTCCGGGGGAGCTGCCTCCCAGTACTTTTGGTGGCAGCCAGCTCTAGGAGGTGTGTTGGTGACACTCCTGCGTTGGGCAGGTCCTTTTGGCCTGTGGTGCTTTCGGCGGTGCTGCGGGGTGCTGTGTGCGTTGTCACGTTGGTGAGAGCTACGGCGTGCGAGCCACGCGTGTCACCATCACGCGTAGCCCGTTGTGGCCTGCAAGCTTGGTGATCGGCTGGCTGCTTGCAGCCCCCGCTGCCGTGGTGGCTCCTCATCGTCCCATCGCATAGATGGTTGCCTTAGCCACTCTAAGCCATGGCGGCTCCTCCCCTTGCTGGTTCGTCTCTCTTCTCTGATCCGGCCTGTGGGGAGCTTTGTGGCGAAGAGGGGTTGTGGGTTGACTTGTGCTCATGGTGGCTGAGTCCTCGGGTGGAGGCACTAGGCGAAGGCCTTGCCTGGCTTTTGGCCTAGGCTGACGACGGTGACGCCCTACGTCGCTTCCTCCTTCGAGGCGTCCTATCGAAGGTGCCTTCCTCTCCCCTCCCCCTACCGTGGGATCTTCTTGGGTGAAAATCCTGTCTATGTCTGGACTGGAGACAGCGACGCTTTCGGCGTCGTGTCCTCCCAGGAGAAGTCGCTTAGCAAGATCCTACATTGGACATTGATGGCTGACGGCTTTGTTACGACGAGTTCCTCCTTCAGCAATGGTTGTCGACCACACTGGCCCCTTAGGGACTAGCTTGTTGGTGAGGCCTATGCTTTGTTGGGGTTACGTCTCATGTCCATTGGCGGGTTTTGTTGGAGTCAGAGCTATTATGTCAGGGCGTCCGACTAGCTTGGCAATGATGACACGTGGTGGCCGTGTGCAGGGATATAGGTTCACCGTGGCAGAGCTTGAGATCCGTTTTTTGGAAGTTGGAGCTGCGGATCTTTTCGACGAGCTCAGCTTTGATGACCCGATAGTGGACTCTGCGTGTTGTTAGGAGTAAAAACTTCACTTAATCATTACTAGAGCTAGCCCTAAGATCAAACACCCAAATAGCGGAAGAATGAACACGTACCGGAGCCTGGAGAACCCATTTGGTTCTTGGTTAGTCGCTGCAGTGGCGACGGTCTTCGAGTCGATTCAGCGCCTCTTTAGGATAGGGAAGAGTTTGTTAGGGCGTTTGGGACCTCACGGGATTTGCTTTCACACCGGGAGGCGCCGAAACCCTTTATTTATATGGCGCTGCTCGACTCGGGACCGCAACCATGTGTTGGTTGCGCCTCCGATCGTGGCGCGTACGGGAATCCTAATATTTCGGTCTCGTTAGTTAGGATACGTCAGCCGAGATCAATTCCAAAATTCTCCCCCTTGATCGTAAGGCTATCATCATAAGCCCACTCTCAATGAAATAGCACACCAAGGCAAAAGATTACAGCGGCTCATTAAATGCCACTGAAACATATAAACCTATAGTACACTATTTCATCTCGAAATGGAAATTCGTTATTCCTAATGGGAGTTGGTTTGCATTATGGTCCTCTTATCGAGAATCATAGGCTTTCCAATAACCCCATGCTGGCAACATGATCACGAAAAATATGGGGTGGTAAGCCTTTAGTAAGCGGATCCGCAAGCATTGACTTAGTACGTATATGCTTGACACTTATTGTTTGATCTTGGATTCTATCTTTCACAACATGATACTTAATGTCGATGTGTTTGGCAGCACCACTCGACTTGTTGTTACTCGTACAGAAACTGCGGGTTGATTGTCACAGTATAACGTAAGTGGTTTTGAAATATTGTCAACCACTCTTAATCCCGGGATAAAGTTCTTTAGCCATACAGCCTGCCCGGTAGCCTCATAACATGCCACAAACTCAGCTTGCATCGTTGAAGATGCTGTAAGTGTCTGTTTTGAGCTTTTCCACGATATAGCTCCTCCAGCGAGGGCGAAGATATAACCTGACGTGGATTTCTTAGTGTCTACACACCCCGCAAAATCTACATCCGAATAACCAACGACTTCAAGGTTATCGGATTCTTTAAATATGAGCATGTAGTTTTTAGTGCCTTGCAAATAGCGAAGGACTTTCTTAACGGCTTTCCAGTGGTCCGGTCCTGAATTTGACTGATATCTGCCAAGCATCCCGGTCACGAAAGCTAAGTCAGGACGTGTACATACTTGAGCATACATAATGCTTCCGATAGTTGAAGCATAAGGAACCGTCTTCATTTGATCAATTTCATATTGGTTCCTTGGACATTGATATGTTCCAAACTTATCGCCCTTAACAATAGGAGCAGGCGTGGCAGAGCACTTATGCATATTGTATTTCTTTAGTACTCAGTCAATGTATGCCTTTTGAGAAAAACCTAATACTCCTTTGGACCGATCTCGGTGAATTTCAATGCCGACAACATAAGAGGCTTCACCGAGATCCTTCATATCGAAATTAGAGGAAAGAAATCTCTTGGTCTCAAATAGTATATCCTTATCACTGCTGGCCAATAAGATATCATCCACATAAAGAACTAAGATGGTGAATTTTCCCCCTTTAAATTTTATATAAATGCAGTTATCAACTTCATTTTCTTTAAAGCTAAAATTTCTAATGACTTTATCAAACTTGAGATACCAGTGCCTAGACGCTTGTTTTAAACCATAAATTGATTTCTTAAGGCGACATCCAAATGTTCCTGGCCTTTCATGACAAAACCTTCCGGCTGAGCCATGTAAATATTTTCTTCCAAGTCACCATTAAGGAATGCCGTTTTTACATTCATCTGATGCAACTCTAAATCATAATACGCTGTGAGCGTCATAATTATTCTGAAATAATCTTTACTTGATACAGGAGAGAAAGTTTCATTATAATCGATTCCTTCTCTTTGCGAGAAACCTTTAGCTACGAGCCTTGCTTTGAACCTTTCAATGTTCCCATTACAGTCATGTTTGGTTTTGTAGACCCATTTACAGCCTACTGTTTTGGCTCTGTCAGGGATTTCTACTAGGTCCCACACATCATTATTGCTCATAGACTTTAATTCGTCATTCATGGCATTAAGCCACTCAGACGAATGCTCACTCGTAATGGCCTCTTTATATGAGTTAGGATATTCTATCTTCCCTATGTTATTAACATCCTCATTTATATAAACAACATAATCATTTGAGATGGCAGGTCTCCTGTACAGCCCCACACGTGTAAATACTTTAAAGAGGGTTTTCTTCCAATCCATAATTCATAAGGTGTTTTTGGAACTGATTTACTGGGAACCCGATTAAGAATGTGTGCGGCTGTCTTAAGTGCCTCCATCCACAGTCCAACTGGTAGACTAGAATAGCTGAGCATGCTTCGCACCATGTCCATAAGTGTACGGTTGCGTCGCTCAGCTACCCCGTTTTGCTGAGGTTCACCAGGTGTAGAATATTGGGCTACTATGCTATTTTCCTGAAGGAATCTGGCAAAAGGACCAGGGATTTGCCCATATGGGGCATACCTCCCATAATATTCTCCCCCGCTATCCGATCTCACTACTTTAATCTTCAGGTTGTGCTGATTTTCTACTTCAGCCTTAAATATCTTAAATTTGTCGAAAGACTCAGATCGATCTTTAATGGGGTAGATATAGCCATAACGAGAGAAATCATCAGTGAAGGTAATGAAAGAATCAAAACCATCAACTGATGTCACAGAAAAAGGACCACATATGTCCGTGTGAATTAATTCTAATAATCCTGTGCTCCGAGTGACCCCTTTCTTTATTTGCTTAACGTATTTTCCTTTAATGCAGTCTATGCAGTGGTTAGAGTCGGAGAAGTCTAAGGGTTGGAGAATCTCTTCCTTAATGAGACGCTCCATTCTCCCCCTCGAAATGTGGCCTAGACGATAATGCCACAATTTTGAAGAAGTCTCATTAATTGTATTTCTCTTTCTCTTATGGCTTACATCATAGACATTCATCGTCACAAAGGATTCGTTATGAGGAAGCATATAAAGTTTGTCTTGTCGGACGGCAAGACCAATAACATCTGAATTAAATTTAAGAATACATTTATTGTCTCCAAAATTACAATGAAAACCATCATCATCTAACATCGAAACAGAAATGAGATTCCTCCTCATGGAAGGAACATAAACTACATTATTCAGTCTAAGAGTGAAGCCACTATCAAGAACTAATGGAAGGGATCCGACAGCTTCAACTTTAGCTTCCTTCCCATTGGCAATTCTAAGACTTCGCTCCCCCTTTCCTAATGTTCTCACGGTAAGGAATCCCCTTCTTTGCGAGCCACTTCAGGAAACCAACACAGTCCTTTTGGTAGTGGTCCTTCTTGTGGCAGAAGTGGCATCCGTCATCCTTAGATTCTTGAGAGGCAGAAGCAGAAGGAGCAAGTGCCTTGGGCGCCCTCTGTGCTGCCTTGTCGTGTTTAGCGACGAAATGCAACTTCTTCTTAGACTTGAAATCCCCTTGGAATTTTCTTTTATTCTTGGGGTTGCTAACTTGATTCACAAAGTCTTTATTTTCAGCCCTCACCCTCTCTTCCTCTTGGACGCACACCGCGATCAAGTCGCTCATGCTCCACTTCTCTTTCTGAGTGTTGTAATTTATTTTAAAAGGAGTGAACTCAGGAGTGAGAGAGGTCATAATGAAGTGGACAAGGAAACCCTCAGAGATTTCCATGTCCATGCCCTTGAGTTTGGCAGCTATGTCCGTCATCATCATGATGTGTTCTCTTATGCCACCGGATCCATAATTATACTTAGTGTTGAGAAGTTTCTGAATCAGTATGCTGGCGTAAACCTTGGAGGTGCCCTTGAATTGCTCCTCCACAGATGCCAAGTAGGTCTTAGCCTTTTCTGAGTTTGGGATCGCTCCCCTTATAGCATCTGATATTAAGTTCCTCATTATCATAAGAGACATGCGGTTGGACCGCTCCCATTTCTCAGAAAGTGCATCATAAGTTTTCTTTAATTCATCATAATTTTTCACGCCAATGGCGGGAGCAGTGGGATTGTCAACCCTAACTGCATAGTTCAGGTCCAAAATACCAAGGACAATAATCACCTTAGCTTTCCAAGCAGGAAAATTATTGCCCGTAAGTTGCTCTATGCCGTCAATAGTGGCGGCAATAGAGGAAGCGTTAAGAGCTGGAGAGAAGAATTATGCCAGATTAGTAAATTTATCATAAGGAAATAAAAATTTGCACGAAAATAACCCTACGTTGGTCTGATTAAAATCATGCAAAAATAAAACTTTAATCCGCATCACCGTTGGGCAGAAAACAGAAAAGAATTTGAACTATTACATAAGATGACGCATAATCACAATCAACTTTGGTCAGAAAGTAATTATGAACCTACATAAAATGATCATAAAATTCTCCGAAAAAATCTTCCCGTTGGATCCAATTCAACCAGAGAATTAATCATAATATTTTATGCATTAATCATCATTAACTTTGGGCTATTTGCATTAGATATTCCAGTGCATAAATGGAAAAAGCGTTAGAAATCACTGAAAATTCCAAATAAATGGAAAAGCTCAAAGCTTTAAAGAAAACAGCCCAAAACGGCCTTTCGGCCTGGCTCGGCCCAGATGTGTGCGCGCAATCATTCAGCCCAAAATTGGACTTGTGGTCCATGTAGCACGCGGCCCAAGCAGCGCGCGGTCCAGGCAGCACGCAGCCCAGTCCTCGAGCTCGGCCCTCTTTCAGCGCGCGGCCCGAAGCAGCACAGCCATCCATTGCGATCCGACGGCTAGCCGATGATTACGCCCGATATAAAACGTCGCTGGTCGAAAAAACCCTAACCCTAAAAGCATTTCTCCTCTTCCCTTCCGAAAAACACGGCTGCAGCGCGCGAGAGAGAGAGGCAGGCTCCCAAGGCTTCCGATGCCGGAAAAAACTACCGGCGAGAGAGAGAGAGAGAGAGAGAGAGAGAGAGAGAGAGCGCCACCGTGGATCTACTCGCCGGAAAGCACGCGTGAGGAAGAAACGCGTGCCTCCGTCGGTTAAAACTTCAGTGGTGCAGACCATGAGGTCGTGCGCGCGGCGACCTAAGAGGAGCACGCCGGAGAAACGACACGCAAGCATGAGCGGTGGAGACGAGAAGACGTCGCCAACTGGAAGATCCGCGCGCAACCGAAAGAAAAAAGGAGGTGATCCCGCCGGAGAAGAAGAAGCCGACGGGCAACAGCGACCAAAAACGCGTAAGTCTCAACCTTATCCCCTCTAATTTAGGGATTGTCTTGAGAATGGGGGTCGGATTAGGGGATTTAGGGTTCAGATTTTGGGATTTTGAGTTCGGATTTGGGATTTAGGGTTCGGATTTGGGGATTGGGATGTTCATTAGGATTTGCATTAGAGTTTCCCCAATCCCCTCCTTCTTAATGCTACCCAAACTCAAAACCTATCTATTTGCCCACCATACAGGCCCCAAATAACACAAGCATACTCATACATGCACATAAACATGATCAAACCGGAAGAATTTAACTTTAAAACATGAATGAGTGTATAATCTGAGACTAATTAGGGCTAATTCATATCAATTAAGCTTTAAACGGAAGCAATCATTGCCTAAACTTGCTTAATTGACAATAACAGTACTAAAACTTGATCAAAATTGGGCCTAATTAACATTAGCCAAACCTAATTGACATCAATTAGACTTAGACATGATCATTCAGGACTAATTGATCATCAATAAACATAATTAAGTCTAGTAGGGGTCTGATTAGGGCTAACACTCACTCTGGTATCAAATGTTAGGAGTAAAAATTTTACTTAATCATTATTAGAGCTAGCCCTAAGATCAAACACCCAAATAGCGGAAGCGTGAACACGTACCGGAGCCTGGAGAACCCATTCGATTCTTGGTTAGTCGCTGCAGTGGCGACGGTCTTCGAGTCGATTCAGCGCCTCTTTAGGATAGGGAAGAGTTTGTTAGTGCGTTTGGGACCTCACGGGATTTGCTTTCACACCAGGAGGCGCCGGAACCCTTTATTTATATGGCGCTGCTCGACTCGGGACCGCAACCATATGTTGGTTGCGCCTCCGATCGTGGCGCGTACGGGAATCCTAATATTTCGGTCTCGTTAGTTAGGATACGTCAGCTGATTTCAATTCCAACATGTGTGTTTGTTTCCGTTGTTTAGTAGTGTGTTGCTTCGTTGCCTGGGCGCTCTAGTCATCGGGTCTTTCACAGGTTGGCTCTAAATCAACCATGCAGTTGTCAAAGTTTTCGGACTTGATTTTTCTTATAAACTGAGTTAGTTTTTTTTTATAATAAAATCGGACTCTCTTCTTCTATCGTAAAATCGGTATCACTGGTACCGTCCTTTAAAAAATCAATTTCTTGTATTGATTTCCCTCGCTCGAGTAATATGTGATCACTGTTTACGACGGTATTGGTTTCTAGTGGTATGATTCTCGCTTCGGATGTGTTGGTTTAACTGGTTTTTTCACCTCAGAGTATGTAAATTAACTCGACAAGTGGGTCTCACCATCCAATCAGAATTATACTGGCCAACTTATTTGTTTGAGATCCTCCTGAGCCAGCACCTGATCGAGAGACATAGGATTAAACCGGGAGGGCTGCTGCAGGGCCACTTTCTGGAGGTGTGCTTCCTCTGCCGGAAGCCGCTCGCCGGCAACCGCGACATCTTCATGTACAGGGTAGCCCCTGGCCGCCATGGCTATTGCAGTATTGCTACCTTATGCTGTTCGGAATCTTGAGCCTTGCTTTTGTTCAGAGGGGTGGTTGGGTATTTGGTGCCGGTGTGTCACGGGTTATTGAAATTTCCGACGTCTTTGGAAGGTGTATTTTCTTTGGAGGAAGGAAAGGAAAAATCTGACCGCCGAATCGGCTGCTGGGAAAGTGGCAGTCTGCACCTATTTCTCAGAATCCTCTTTTGATTGTGCAGCTGTGTTGTACGTACAGGTTGCTTTTGCGCGTGAATCCATTGAATTTTTGGGGGCCTTAATTGGTGCGCTTATTTATGATCGTGCCGTGACTACCTGCCGATTCACCACAGTACCATCTGGCTTTTGTTCTTTATTTATGTAGTTCTAATCAGGAGAGACTTAGCAGCTAAGCGTCGGTGATTTTTGTGTTATTTAGCTGCAAGGCACACGTAAGATTTATCTGCTGCCCTGATGTGCTGGGTTTTGTACTTTTGTCAGGTCCAAGAGATCCATCCTTTTAGGTCCGTTTTCATGTAGAAAATTACTTTTGTGCAGAGGTGACATCCCATTCTGCAGCGAGGAGTGCAGGAGGGAGCAGATCGAAATGGACGAGAGGAGAGGAAGGAAAGCACCCCCAAGGAGGTGGCGCCGAGAGCGCAAGGACGTGGAGTCCCCGTCGAGGCCTCCCAAGGCCCGGGCCGGGTCAATTCTCGCCGGCTAACCCGAAGGGGAAGCTCTCCAGCAAGTCTCTTCCACAAACAAGCTCGTGCTCGTGTTCTTCCCTCAAAACCAAAGATCATGTCCCACTTACCCACTACGAACTACCGCTTACAATGGGATTTGGGCCGGGCCGGGCCGGGCCGGTTCAGCCCAGAACGGCCCTCTTCAGGCTTCGGGCCTTTCGGGCTGTGCAAAACAGCTTGAGGAGCTTGTTCGAGGAGTTTTTTTTTATTTTTATATTTTTTCGAGTTTAAATTTAAATAAATAGATTCCCGGCGAAAAGATTTGCAAAAGTAGGCGCCCACCGCCCTCTCAGAGGGCGGGTACGGGTGCTAACCGCCCTCTTAGGGGCTTTTTTCATGTGAAATTAATTTTTTTCCATTTTATCCTATAAAAATGTATTATTTTTGTAATTGAAGAAAAAAAGAAGGGGTGTAAGGAAATTAAGAAATTAAATTTGGAGTAGGTTATGTAATAACAGGAGGAAAAAATCAGTAATTAGTAGTTGCAGCATTTTACGTGGGTATGGGGTGTGAACGAGGACAAACATAGTATTGAACACATGGTGAAAACATTACAATACACTGTAACCGCGACGACACGATGAGGAAACAAAGGTGGCATGTACGGTTCGCACTAAGACCTTATTAGTGCGCCGATCCTAATCATAACATGCCTTAGGGAAGGAAAGTATGTCGGGTTACATTAGGTACTCTCTACTGCGTGCATCTAGGATACTTTCCCTTTCGGAGGGCATCGGGACCAGCCGCCTTAGCACGGCGGGCTCTCTCCCGCTTCCGTTCCCTCTCAGCCTCTCGAGCCTGAGCCACGATACGGTCGTGCGCCGCCTTCCTCATGCGCTCTTCTTCCTCCCGCTTGAGACGAAGTTCCTCTTGCTGTTGCTCGTACTCCCGACGTGCGTACGCTTCCCTTCTCCACCTCATGTTCATGTCGACCCACAGCTTCTGTGAGTCATTTTGCTCATTGTCGAGCCACTGAATAAAATCACAGAGCGGTGGAGGGGACTGAACAAATGGAACAAGATGAGCGGTTAGTAAAAGAGGGTGCGTAATCGGAAGAGATGAGGTGGACATCTGTTACCGTACCGGTCGATAACCAGTTGTTGCATTGCGAGGCTTGTCATACTCGTAGTTGGCACACATGAAGAAGCGTAGTCCATAGGTATATGAGATGTCCTGCGATTCGCGGAGCTTACAAAGGTCACCACAGAAGCACATTAGTGGTTCGAGACCTTCAGGTACGGTAGTCCCCCAATGTTTCTTTGGTGGGCTCGATGGAGCTGAGGAAGACATTGCACTTGAGAGATATGAGAAATGAGCGATGCTTCTCCGTAAGGAGGTTTGGCTACTTATAGTTGGGGGAGGCAGGAGCATTGGATTCGCTCTTAAAGAAAAGAATTAGGGCATGGACGTAGCTGGCGGGAGGAGCATCGGATTCCATCTTGAAGAATGTGACAGTTTTGTCGTTGCCCATGGTCAGAGATTCCACGTTTATTGGTACCCGTGTTGTCATTTACTGATTTGAAAAAGCTGGGTAGTGTTGTCACATCTTGTTTAAAGCCTGCGGCAGGAGGCATGTGTTGTCAAGTCATGGTTAAAGTTTAGTGGTGTGGTCACTTGTTCATTGAACGTGTCTGAATATGAAATGCATTTACGAAATGCTAAGTCGACCATACAAAGTGAACGTGTCTTAATACATATGAGCACATCACGAAACGAATACGCATATGTTAGTTACAAAAAATGTAAAATGCTACTCATGCCTCCCTCGTTGCCGTCGTCCGTGCGCCCCATCGTGGTCCCGATGCCGCTGGTTAACCCTCACGTGACCCCTGGAGTAGGTGAGGGGGTCAGGTGGGCCGACGTGTCTGGTAGGCCTAGTAGGGACCACCGGTGTCGAGGGCTCGTCGTGCGTGGGCTGGGTCCGAAGCGGTGCACTGGAAACCTGGGACCGCTGAAGGACGTCATAGTCAGGTGTGCCCCCGAAGAAGTCACGGACGATGTCGTATGCGGTGTCGGGGCCAGCCTCATCCTCCTGACTAGGGTAGGAGGACTGTGAAGGCTCGGCAGGCGTCCATGTGTACTGGCTGGAGGGGCCTGTGAACAAATAATCACGTTAGATACGAACAATATGGTATTGAAAGTAGTAGTAAAAAATGTATAATTGTACCTGCGTGGTACGACGGTGCAGCAGAAGAAGGCCACGCTGACGTGCCGTAGTACGTTGCGGGGGGGGGGGGGTAGGGTGTGGGGCCGCCGAAGACGGACCGGCCTCGTCACCGAAGTAATCTGAGCACAGTTGTAACTTATTTTGCTGAAAGTACTAGAAATTAGGAAGAAGGGTTCCCGGAGTACCTGACTGTGGACGTACAGGGCTCAATCTGTGAGGCTGCGTCGAGACTTGTGCAGACGGACCTAATGAATGTTTAATAACAATAAGTAAAGGATATTGATCAATAATTTTCAAAAGTATAATTCGTACCATGTTGCTCGGACCCTCCAAGACGTGATAGAAGGGGTCGTGTGGGTGCCGACACTGAAGAACGTCAGTGCACGTCTGACAGCCGAGACGACTCGGCGTGTACACCACTCGTCCTGGGAGGCGGCCCTGCTACATCTGTGGTAGATCGGCAGGAGGTGAGTTTCAGGGCGCGCGTCGTCTTGTCGAAAACCCGTCTAATGAAGCTCGCAACATCCAACGCACTTAGGTGATGCCCTTGCCGGACGCGGTCCATGGCAGCAGCTGCATCCCTATTTACATCATAAATGATATCTGTCTGCGGATACGAACAATAGTGAACAATTAAAGTATACGGTTATGTTCATTCAATATGTAGTACGGACTTCAAAAAATGACTTACTGCTAAAGCGGCGTCCTCGTCCCAATGCACCGGGTATGTCTCCGTTGTCGATGCGACGTGGCCCCGGACATCATCAGCGGTGTAGGTGACACGAGTCCGCGTACGAGGTACGTACCACCGTAGGTACTCCCTAAAGTTTCCCTCGGTGTGGGGACGCGCCTCATCAACGACGTCGTGTAGCGCTTGGGCCTCCGCAGTTTGTTTAAGAGTTAGTTCATCAAGTCTTGCCCATAATGCATTGAACTTACGTTGTTGGTTCTGACTGCACAACTTCTTGAAGAGCTTCATTAACTCTTTGTTTTTAAACTGTCTGTAGAAGTTCACACCCATATGGCGCATGCACCACCTGCTTTTGAGATCTGGCCACTGTACTGGTACACCCCGTCGCACGCTACCGTGTTGCATATCCAGCAAAGCCTGCAACAATCCTGCATATCTATCATGAATGAGACACACATCTGGTCAGTCAAGAACAATTACATGCTTCACCCGCTCTAGGAACCAATACCAGCTGTCCCCATTCTCACTCTCCACGAACGCAAACCCTAGTGGCAGCACTTGGTTGTTACCGTCGACCCCTATTGCAGACAATATCTGCCCTTTGTACTTCCCAGTTAGGAATATTCCATCTAGGCATATGATGGGTCGGCAATATCTAAATGCTTTGATAGTTGCACCGAATGCAAAGAAAGCACGCTGCAACACTCTTTTTCCGTTGTACTCCACATCAGTAGAGGGGTAATGCTTGATATCATAGTAGCTGCCTGGATTTCTTGCACAAATTGTGGCTAATTGACGAGGTAGATTGTGATACGAATCTTCATATGTACCGAACCTAATCTCAATAGCCTTTTGTTTCGCCCTCCATGCCTTCGCATAATTTATTGTGTACTGGAACCTTTGCTCAATAGCACGGATTATTGATCGTGGCTCGTACCTTAGGTTGTCCACAATCTCTCCGTACATAACATTTGCAATGAAAGCAGAAGACAGGTTCCGATGGGCGAACTCTATTTCCTCAATATGACAATTATGTTCCTTAACTATTGAGCATTGCCAGTAGTCTTCCCATTTCCCTCTAAATGTGTGCACCCGCCAAGGGCACTCAGGAACCAAGCACTTCACATCGTACTCTCTTTTACTTGATTTAACAACCTTGAATTGCCTACGAAGAGACAACGACCAGAATTTCACAGCATCAATAACTGCCTCTTTTGTAGGGTACATAGCACCCTGTGACACCTCATTCTCATAGTATGGCCACGGTGTCTGGTCAACCTCGCTAACCACCAACTTCAAAAATTCTTGATCCCGCCACTCTGCAGGAACTGCAGCATTACCCTCCTCATCAGAAGAATCCCCCTCGGCAAGGCCTTCCTCCAACTCTTCATCCTCTAAATCCATATCTTCAATGATGCTAGGGATGTGCTCCCCTTCATCAGCTACACCCATCGGCTGCAGGTCTGGAACATCACCAACCTCCTCTCTGGACCCTACATTAGCCGCCTCTGACTCATCTTCCACTGCCTCACTTGGTCCTGCTACTGCTTCTTCAGAGTTCACCTCATTTTGATCTTTCAGGTACGCCGCAGCTAATAAAACAAGCGGCATGCCACGTTCACAGCATATATCTACATACTGCCTCCAAGTTGATGTGGTTTCGATGGGAACAAGCTCACCAAAGTATCCATGACTAGCACGGCTCAGAACACCTTTCAACTTCAGCTCATATTGCTGCGGATCCAGTTGGAAAAACCGCATGAGCTATTTGCACACCCCCACAATAGTCCTCTCATTAGCCTTACTAAGCCCCTTCATAACATGGCGAAATCCAGAGAGATCTACATCGTTGGGACCGTACATAATTTCACCCTCACCATAATATATCTGAAAAATTAATTTATCTCCCATTCCTGGAAACACCGCAAACATAACACATGTTAAGACAACAAACTATATTTCTGATTATCGGATAAAATAGTTTTTAAATGCTACCCTAGGTTCGCAAATTATCATCTACTGTTGACTCATACGTCCGCATGTACAAGTAATATACTATAAACTATATACTACAAACAACATACTGAAAATAATATACTACAAATAATATACTACAGGTAACAAATTGAAAATAATATACTAAAAATAATATTCTATATTCAACTATTATCGTGCAATTTTCTAACTAAATTTTACAATTTTCTAAACCCTAGATCTAAATATCTAAAATCTATGTCATATACTACTACTGCACTAATTAACAACAATAAAAAGGATAAAGAGATTGACATGAAATTTTTTTCCAAATCCGCAGTCCAAATGCAGCAGGACTTCGCCGATCTCTCTTCCTCCCCTCTCCTCTCCTCTCTTCTCCTCTCTCTTCTCAACTTTTCTTTTTTTCTGAATTTTATGATTTTTCTCCAATTTTCGGGGTTTTTATAGACTTAGGGCGCAGGGGACTGGCGCGGAGCGGCGGGCGGGAGGAGCCCTTACCGCCCTCTCAGGGGGCGGTAAGGACCTCTACCCGCCCCCTGAGGGGACGGTAGGCTCGGGCACCGGGCGGGAAGGCTTACCGCCCTCTCAGGGGGCGGTTAGCACCCGTACCCGCCCTCTGAGAGGGCTGTAGCTCTCTGAGAGGACGGTGAACGCCTACTTTTGTAAATATTTTCGCCGGAAATCTATTTATTTAAATTTAAACTCGAAAAAATATAAAAATAAAAAAACTCTTTGTTGGAGCCGTGCTAGGCATGACATGAAGGTACGATGGGCCGTACTGCGCCGGGCTGGCACGAGCCGGTGCCGTTCCGGGCGAGCCGTATTTGGCTGGGCTAGGTGAATCGCGCGGTTCTGCACCGTCGAGTCCCATCCCCTGCACTGCTGCTTCGCCAATCGCCACGCGCACGTGCCCTGCCCGTCGAGTCCCATCGCATGTACGGTTTCCCCAATCGCCATGCGCACCTGCAGACCTTGCTCGTCGTCTCACATCCCTCGTGCTGTGTATACATTGAGCCGTGTGCCCGCTGGACAGCCATGCCCGCTCGAAAACCAACGAGCCTATACGAGACATGCACACCTTTTCCCTCTGAAAGGACGAAACATCCGAGACCATTCAGTAGCTGAGGACAACAGAGCTAGCTGCTAGCTTAATTCCATTCAATGATTCAACAGCTACAAAAATTTATGCACTCTGGCACTTGACCTCTCAATGTGGACTCAACACTTTTCTTGCTCTAAGACCACACTCCCTAGCCCACACGTCATATAGATGATAGAATTATACACAATTATAGAATGATTTAAGCTGACGGTTATAGAGGTCTTTCCTGTCATTTTTATTATATAAGTAAGAATAAATTTTATAAACTATAATTATTTATATTTTTAACATAGAAGTATAACTTCTAAGATTTATTTTATAAAACTATAACTACTTTTGTTCTTATAATTATAGAACCGACAACGGTGACTAGAAATAGTAAATATATATCTTATAATTCCTATAAAATAGATAGTCTACTCTTTTTTCACTCAACGCTCCATAAAAACGTAAAAACGAAAGCATAAATTTTAGATAGACAAAGTGAGATAAAAAGTTTCAAGACAACATGATTCTACAGATAAAATATAAATCATAGACTCTATTCAACACCATTCTATATGCCTTTGAGCACAAAAACTTGAAACTTGAACCAATAACAAAGTAAAAGGATAGTCACCGAAAAAAGTAACTCTTCAAATATACGAGTATATGAACGTTTATATCTCTAGCAACAAAAAAACAACTTCCCAAGGTTGAGAAATTATAGCTCAAAGATAAAAACAAAATCAACAAGAAAATCACAATAAAAAAAGTAAAACTTCTAAACTTGTAAGGGAACCAATAGAGAGAGACTAGAATGAGGGGAATTCAAGCATATGTAAAAACATAAACTTTATTATTCAAAGAGATTAGCCCTATTTTAAACAAATTACAAGGATTTTTCTCTAAAAAAACTCTCACCTATTAAATAGCCTAAGCACTCATCTTTCTCTCATTTAAAATCATAGCATTAGGCTCTCCAATAGATGGCATAAGGGGCTTAAGTGTCTCGTTCAAACTCTCTCACAGTTATACCCTCTATTTATAGGCTTAACAAACTTGAACACTAAGTTTTCTAGCTTGTTACCGAAATATCATTCTCTTGTACTCCTACCTACCATCGAGAGTATTTTAGTCTATTTCTTGCTTCGTTCATTGAACGGCCACGACACTTTCAACTTAGCTTCGTCTCGATGCAAGCTTTGCAATGGTGCCCCATACTCCAATCCTCCCACGATTTTGAGGTTCACCGTGAAATCCTCTTTACGTTTCTCAAAGTGCGACTCGCCACTTGTTTACACCTTAAGCAAATATTCTGATGTGAATACATATACTTCGTCTTACGATCCTGACCACCGGCAAGTCTCTCAGAAATAACCTCTCATCAAATATGGTATTCACTGCTGAGTTAACGATGATATCCACTTGTTCTGCGATCTCGTCGGCTAGCTCAGGGGCAATGCCAATGTTGGTTTCTCTAACATCGCCAACTACAGGAACCTGCTTCCTTGATACAAAGTTGTGGTAGTTTTTCCCATAGATTTCTTGCAAGCATTTGAACAAATATGTGTCCTGCTCCCGATCGCTCGGGCCGCCTTATTACTTGCACCGGCATCCCTTTTACTTAATTTTGTCAACACACCGTTTTCATCCTCCGTTTCATACTTTGCTTAACCTTCACATGTACAGTTAAGATCACCCTTGACTCTGCCCAGTCTCCTTGATCGTTCGGCACCAAGAATCCGCATAGTCCTGATCACCTGCGGTCAACCGCCAAATTGCATTCGTCACCTACACGTCATGAGACAAGCAAATATATTTCTCCAACTCCAACTCCAGTTAGTCCATAATTAAAATGCTCAAAACAAGTTCAAGCAATCCAAAACTCGACAAACTAAATCAACAACCTTGTCAATCACTCATCACATATAAACCGAGGCACATTTCAAATTGGTTTCTCAATCCCCCCTTGATGAGTGCATTAACAACACCTCAGAACACAAAGATTTTATTTTAAAGAAGATATGCTCATCCAAATGAGCAAAAACTCAAGAAAGAGCAAAAATATGCCACTTAGCATAAGAAAGATTACATAAGATCTAAGAGAGGCAAAGACAATCCAAAAACCTCAAAAGAGAAATAAAAGTTCAAAAAACACAAAATCAAATTCTCCCCTTGAAGAATACGCATTTTTCATTTATGCAAGATTCTTCTTTGTGATTTGGTGCTTATTTTTTATTTCTCTCCTCTTTCATTCATTTCTCCTCTTTGGCAATGCAAACATCAAGAAAAAAATATTATGCAATGCATGAACATGCAAGCCTAATGAGCTTTCACAAGTATACCACAAAGTATTTGTAAATGATAGAAACGTCAAAGGGCTACAAAAAGTATAGGATGGAGCTCATAAATACACAAAGGCAAAAAAAATAGTGACAAACGAACATGAAGTTGTACAAGCAAAACCTGTAGAATTAGTTTACGCATTTAATTTTACATAACCAAATCAAGTTCAAATGGACTATCACATAAGCATCCACTTGTACTGAGGCAATACAAGCATTAAGAACTAGTCAACTTCAATTTCAAACTAGGCAAACAAGTACTCATGACAGTAGGCTTTGCAAACGCTCACATATGAAACCAAGACTTAGTTATATCAAGTAATTTAAAAATAATTTGAGCAATTAGACACATTTCTTTCATTTTTATACTTGTAGGGAAAATGACCCTATTAGGTCATATTTGTGATTTTGGTGATTAATGATAATATAGACAATGAGACTAACATATTTGCCAAGAATATATGTTAGTAGGTCTCATGGATGAAATCATGAAGAAACTACCGAAGCAGGGACAAAGTTTGGATGAATTGGAGAAGTCTCAGGAGTTATGTTCTCACCAGATAGTCCGGCGTTGAATGTGTTGCACACACTAGATAATGAACAATGCATATAGACAGAGGCAATTTTGCCTCACCGGATGACCCGGTGTCAAATGGGCAGAAGCATCGGAGCAATTTCAGCAGATATAGTTTCAAGAGTTGAAGTTAAAGATTAACTGACCGGATGATTCGGTGTTCGAAAAGCAATACACACCAGAGCATTTGGTTCTGGGTAGAAGATTTTGAAGGCATTAGATAGTCCAGTGATGAAGTAAGAGTACAGTGGACAAATACACTGGACAATAAACAATACAAAAAGGCAGGCAAAGCTCAAGCCATCGGATGGTCCGGTGATGAAGTTGTGAGTACACCGGAGCATTTTTCCAGAGAGGGTTACATTTGGCTTAGATGGCTGAGGATTACTCACTGGATAGTTCAATGATAGATTGATAAGCACCGGAGAAGGCAGCGGAGCAATTTACACATAGAAGATGTTGGCTCGGATGGCTGAGGTATGCTCACTGGAATGTCCGGTGATGATGTTGCACTATACACCGGAGTGTTCGGTGTTCACAATGACTTGAGTGGGGTTCCAACAGCTAGTTTGTGTGAGTGTACTCATCGAATGATCCGGTGTTAGTACTACTATTATCACCGGATCATTCGGTGTTAATAGCTTTTCAGAACCATTGGGTTAACGGTTAATGCATGGGTTTAAGACTATAAATACCGCTCTACTAAGTCATTTGATGAAGTGGCGTGCAGTTGGAGTCTAGAGAAGTTCATATACGCATCCAAATCACCAAAGTGCTTAAAGTGATCATACAAGGTAATTAAGCATAAGATTAGAGAGTGATTAGTGCTTATAGGTCTAGAGAGTTTGTTGCTATGTGATTGCTGCTTAGAGAGTGGATGAAGGAGTGATCCAAGTTTATACCAAGTGGTACGCCGGGACCTTGGAATCTTGGTGACTCACCGGCAACTTAAGCCGGAGTTACTCAAGCTTGTTGACCCTCCGACTTGGTGTGGAGTGGCGATGAGAAGCGTGTATGGGATGCAGAGACCCTTGCCTTGGTGGCTCAAGCTCCGAAGTGATCACGGCGGCGAGGACCAGAAGAGAGGCTAGCGGTGACACCTTACCTTGGTGGCTTGGTAGCTCATCTGGGTGAAGGTCTTGTCTTTGTGACTTGGTGGCTCTAGAACCGTGACTGGGTGCTGACCGAGAGCATATACTTTATGGAGCTCCAACGTGGCCTAGAGGTGGCATTCATGCCATCGATACTACAGGAAAAATCATCATGCCAAGTTTGCTCTCTCTATCTTATTTATGTGTCCACATTTACATACTTGCAATTTACATACTTGCAATCATCGTGCCGGGTTTGAGGCTATAAATACCCCTCCACTCAGTCATTTGATGAAGTGGCATGCAGCTGGAGTCTAGAGAAGTTCATATACACATCCAAATCACCAAGGTGCTTAAAGTGATCATACAAGGTAATTAAGCACAAGATTAGAGAGTGATTAGTGCTTATAGGTCTAGAGAGTGTGCTGCTATGTGATTGCTGCCTAGAGAGTGGATCAAGCAGTGATCCAAGTTTATACCAAGTGGTACGTCGGGATCTTAGAATCTTGGTGACTCGCTGGCAACTTGAGCCAGAGTTACCCAAGCTTGTTGACCCTCCGACTTGGTGTGGAGTGGCGATGAGAAGCATGTACGGGACGCGGAGACCCTTGCCTTGGTGACTCAAGCTCCAAAGTGATCATGGCAGCGTGGAACCGAAAGAGAGGCTAGTGGTGACACCTTACCTTGGTGGCTTGGTAGCTCACCCGGGTAAGGTCTTGTCTTTGTGACTTGGTGGCTCTAGAGCCGTGACCGGGTGTTGACCGAGAGCATATACTTTATGAAGCTTCAACGTGGACTAGGGGTGGCATTCATGCCATCGATACTACGGGAAAAATCATCGTGCCGAGTTTGCTCTCTCTATCTTATTTACGTATCCACATTTATATACTTGCAATTTACCTTTTTAGATAGGTTGCAAGCATTTTGATCGATAGAATAGACACACTAGATAAACCTAGAGCATATTTAGATTGAAATTGATATAGGTTTATCTTGTTTTATTTTTGGTGCCGAGATAGTTCTAAGTGTTCTAATTCATCCCCTTTTTAGGACGTCACCGATCCGTACAAGTGGTATCAAAGCCTCGTGCTCTTAATAAGCTTAACATCCTAGAGTTGTGACGTCTGGAGTTGGGATGGATTCCCATAGTGCTTCATTTTTCGATGGCACAAACTTCCTCCGGTGGAAAATTCTAATGACTTGTCATTTGCAATCCCAAGGGTTAGATAATTAGATATTTGGAAAAAGCACCACAACCTTACCCGGATATCACCCCTCGAAGGCCAAGTCTAATCGGACTCGAGGCTGAACTCTAGTCGTGGTCGTGGTCGTGGTCGTGGTCGAGTTCCAGGACAACACATTAATAAAACGGGCATAACTTTTGCATACGGAGTCCAATTGAGACGTTCTTGGACTCGTTGGAAAGCTATTAACGAGACATTTTCAATAGATCCGATCTCACCCTTAGATTCCTTATAGATTAATTAGAGTTATTAAAATAATATGTTGCGTCACCGTTTTGGGCCTTGTTAGGTCTTGTAATCGTGTTGGGGTCAGAGTCCAGGTTGTGCACGCCTCTTGCCACGGCTGCACAATCCTAGGTCGACCTCCTTATGTCCCTCCTATATATACACTGTAGCCATCATAGTTTAGGCTTGAATTTAGCTTAGATTATTCTGTTTTAGATAGTTTCACCATTTATCGGTTTATTGAACCCTAACTCGAGTATTTCATTGGTAATTAGCAATATTCATATTGCATCTACCTATTCTTGATTGTGTTCTTGATTCACTTGCAGGAAAAATTTTCTTGGCGAGGTCAACTGCGTCTTGAAACGGTTGATAATCATGGAGTAGTGGTGTAGTGGTTGCGAGGGTTCTCGATCTGTTCTGTTCGGAGCCTTTGAATCGTCAATGTCGAAGCTCCATCAATCAACTTATCATATTACCTTTCAAAAGATCGGGCAAATGTGCACCAAAGAGTACCCGAGGAGGGGATGAGGCAACGCATCACCAAAAAGGAAAGACAATTAGATGCATTGGCAAAGAGTATCCTTTTATCATCTATATGTGTTGATGCATTTAATGTGTTTATTCTCTTACCAATACACATGATATTTGGACTAGTCTCATTAAAATACATGAAGGCACAAATAATGTGCGCAATGAGAAATATGATGGGCTTGTTACTAAGCTTAATAGCATCAAGCAACTACCCCATTAAAGTGCTAATGATATGTACTCTCATTTGAATATTCTTGTTAATGAGATCAATGGGTTATGTTTGACACCAATTGGAGATGATCAAGTGGTGAAAAAAATATTTCAAGCTCTTCTTCCAAAGTACAAGTTGATCGTCTCTATCATCTTGACAACAACGACATCAAGAAGATAACTCCAAGTTAAGTGCTTTGCAAGATCACCGCCCACGTGATGACCATAAATATGGAGGTGAAAGATCCTATCTCATCCGACACCAAAAACCTTGCTCTCACAAGCAAGCAAGTTCAATGCCAACACTTGAAGGCAAGGATGAGGAGACAAGAGCAAGAGTTGAGCTCAAGTGAAGATGATGGAGATAAATATAAAGAGAGCGATGAAGAGGATGATCAAAGCACATCAAGTGGTGAAGAAATTGATTCCAAGATAGCCAAACTCTTCTCAACATTGGAGAAGAACATGAAGAGGATTAATACCAATGTTGATCATCCAATCTCCATGAAGGACTTGGTCAAAACAATTGATCATATCAAGAAGGAGAAGAAAAAGACCAAGAACAAGAGGGAGACAAGCGAAAGAGTCAAGACATTTGCAAGCATAGCAAGATGGGTGAGTGACGATAAAGAATCAAGCTCAAGTGATCAAAGTTTCACCATCCTCCCATCCGAGAAAAGCTCTTCCTCAAGGTCATCATCACACAAGTCGTTTCGCAAGGCATCTCACAAGTGCTTTATGGCCAAAGGTATGGATAGCAATGTAAGTGATAATGAATCCAATGAGGATTCTCCCTCGTATGATGAACTCCTTACTTTGATCAATGAGCAACAAAGGGCCCTTAAGAAATAATCTAAAGAGCTTAAGAAATTGAATGCACTTAATGACATTAATGCTACCTTTGTTTCTAATTATGAACAATTATTATGCAAATTCAATTTGCTAAACAAGGAGCATGAAGAGCTTAAGACTAAATTTGAGTGCATTGAATCTCAAACTAAGGTTCCTTTGAAGATATCTACTTCTCTTTTTAATAACAATCCTAAGGTAGATGCTTCCATTTCTTATGATGATTTATATGCTTTATCTAAATCACCCCTTTGCAATGAAATTTGTGTTGAGAATGTTGTTGTAGAACAATCAAATGAACTCAGTGCAAAAGAGAATGATGAGCTTAAGTAAGAAGTGGAGAAGCTCAAAAAGGACTTGGCGAGATTGAAGGGCAAAGTACATATCCAACCTCCTTAAGATAACCGTGATTTCATGGTGAAGAAGGTTGCGGAGGAGTCAACCCTGACATGCTTCAAATTCCATCAAGAAGGCCACAAGTCCTTCCAATGCAAGCAAGTGAAGAAGGATATCAAGGAGAAGAAGAAGATGGCGAACCTCTCCATCAAGACCTCCAACCTCTACACCCAGTCCAACTAGAAGAACAAGATAAAGATCAACCACTACTAGCTCAAGAAGAAGGAAAATGGCAAGGTCATTGCACACATAATTGGGAAGAAGGATCGGAGGTGGAACCAACCCATTTGGGTGTCCAAGAGAGTCGTCACTAACATGAAGGGCTCTAATCGGTTTGGGTTCCAAAGAAGACTTGAAGCCCCGAAACGGCTATGGAGATTTAGAGACTTGGCTCATAAGATGAAGTAAAAGTTCGAACAAAGAAGCCAAGTGTACAAAATTGGACGTATTGATGAAGATCATGAACATCATATACCCAAATCCCCATCCAAAGGTAAAAGTGGTAATGAAGCTAGTTGCAAAATCCTTTCATTCGACATAGCTCTTTTTACCTCATCTAGGATTGCATATACTTATTTTAATTTATTGCAATGCCTAGTGTAAGTCTCATATGGTAGGTACTTGTATTTCTCTCTTATCCATGAGCAACCTACATGGTTTATTAGTGATAGGTTTCTTTTATGGTACTAGTTTTACAATTGATATCTTTTATATACAATAATCCAATGTATAGGATAAATCCTCATTGTTATCAATAACATGTGCATATATCTCACAAGTATTCAACACTTGTATGCACACTTTTATGGGGAGTATATCCTATAGGTTATGATTTTGAGACTAACATGTGTTGCTAGTAACATCTTTTGTGGTCTCATGGAGCAATTCACATGTCACCGAAGGTATGCAATGCTCAAACGCTTCAATTGGTATCATTGTCAAATCTTTGTTCATTTAAGCTACCTCCATGCATAATATAGCTTAAACTTCCTATTTTGACATATTGTTTTGTTGTGCATTTGTTTTATTCTCATCATATGTATGCGCACATATAGGGGGAGTTTAGACTATATTATTTGAGTTTCATAAATTGTGATCCATGTGCTTTCATAGCTTACAATTGGTATCATACCCTCAAATAGGTATTATTCATTTGTAGTGATATGAATTCAATTGGTATACTTTCAATTGGATCATAATTTGTGAAACTCTCTCCCATGTGGTCTAACATTTTTCTCTTTGAGTTCAACATATGCATATAGTCCTTTTTAGGGATTGTTGACAAAGGGGGAGAATTTGGACGACCAAAACAAGAAGCAAGTAGCAAGGTAAGGGAGATTGTAGCAACAAGCAAGGTGGTCTAGGAATGCCGAAGTTGACAAAGGGAGAGAAGAAGAAGATGCTAGAAGCAACATAAGGCGCCTAGATCGACAAAAGAAAAGCTCTTGCATAGGTCGATTAAGGAAAATAATGGCAATGGAGAAAGGAGGAGCCACAACAAAGGGGGACTAATTGGTAAGAACATGCATCCAAGCAATATGGTAAGACTATATGCTTATTTATGATTTTTACATTTGGTATCATTTGTTATTTACCATTTGCTTTGGTTGTATTGTCATCAATCACCAAAAAGGGGAAGATTGTAGGGAAAATGACCCTATTAGATCATGTTTGTGATTTTGGTGATTAATGACAACATATTCAATGAGACTAACATGTTTGCCAAGAATATAAGTTAGTAGGTCTCATAGATACAATACATGAAGAAGCCACCGAAGCAGGGACAAAGTTTGGATGAATTGGAGAAGTCTTAGGAGTTTTGTTCTCACCGGATGGTTTGGTGTTGAATGTGTTGCACACACCGGATAATGAACAGTGCATATAGACAGAGGCAATTTTGCCTTACTGGATGGTCCAGTGTTAAATGGGCAGAAGCATCAGAGCAATTCCAGCAGAAGCAACTTCAAGAGTTGAAGTTGAAGATCAACTGACCGGATGATCCGGTGTTCGACAAGCAATACACACCAGAGCATTTGGTTCTGGGTAGAAGATTTTGAAGGCATTAGATAGTCCAGTGATGAAACAAGAGTATAGTGGACAAATACACCGGAGAATGAACAATACAAAGAGGTAGGCAAAGCTCAATCCATCGGATGGTCCGGTGATGAAGTCATATGTATACCAGAGCATATTTTTTAGAGAGGGTTGCATTTGGCTTGGATAGCCGAGGATTGCTCACTAGATAGTCCGGTGATAGATTGATAAGCACCAGAGCAATTTACGTAGAGAAGATGTTAGCTTGGATCGCTAAGGTATACTCACTGGAATGTCCAGTGATGATGTTGTAGTATACACCAAAGTGTCTGGTGTTCACAATGGTTTGAGTGGGGTTTCAACGGGTAGTTTATGAGAGTGTACTCACCAGATGATCTAGTGTTAGTACTACTGTTCTCTCCAGATCATCCGGTGTTAACAGCTTTTCAGAGCCGTTGGGTTAACGGCTAGTGCGCGGGTTTGAGGCTATAAATACCCCTCCACTCAGTCATTTGATGAAGTGGCGTGCAGCTGGAGCCTAGAGAAGTTTATATACACATCCTAGCCACTAAAGTACTTAAAGTGATCATCCATGGTAATTAAGCACAAGATTAGAGAGTGATTAGTGTTTAAAAGTCTAGAGAGAGTGTTGCTAGGTGATTGCTGCCTAGAGAGTAGATCAAGGAGCGATCCAAGCTTGTACCAAGTGGTACGTCGGGACCTTGGAGTCTTGGTGACTCACCAGCAACTTGAGCCAGAGTTGCTCAAGCTTGTTGACCCTCCGATTTGGTGTGGAGCGGCGATGAGAAGTATGTACCGGGACGTGGAGACCCTTGCCTTGGTGGCTCAAGATTTGAAGTAATCACGATGGCGAGGAACCGGAAGAGAGGCTAGTGGTGATACCTTGCCTTGGTGGCTCATCCGGATGTAAGCCTTGTCTTTGTGACTTGGTGGCTCTAGAGCTGTTACCTGGTTCTAACCGGGAGCGTATCCTTTGTGGAGTTCCAACGTGGAGTAGGGGTGACATTCATGTCATCGATACCACGGGAAAAAAAAATCCTTGTGTCGAGTTTGCTCTCTCTACCTTATTTATGTTTCTGTATTTACATATTTGCAATTTACCTTCTTAGATAGGTTGCAAGTGCTTTGACCGGTAGAGTAGATACACTAGATAAACCTAGAGCACATTTAGATTGAAAATGATATAGGTTTATTTTGTGTTATTTTTGGAGCTAAAATAGTTCTATGTGTCCTAATTCACCCCCCTCTTAGGACGTCACCGATCCCTACAATCCTCAAGTTGCCTCTTTTCCAAGTAAAGTATCAAGCGACTGGGTACGACAAATATCTTGAGGCTTCAAGACAACCGTATTAGATCATATTTTAGCATAAGATACTTGATTTCACAAGATTATTAACATTTTCACATGATCAAGTCAAATAGTATCTTTGCGGCACAAGGAACACATGTTCTCCCAAGGTTCTATCATAAGCTAAACCTTTGACAAAGACAGAAAATATAGTGCAATGTTTCTCAATCCGCTGACTTGAATCAAGTAGCCTAGAGCAAGATATTCATCAAACTAGCCTTAACACAAGCATTGACTAAGCCAAAAAAATTATGAACATGGTGATCAAGAATGTAACATTTTATAGTCTATATAATTTATAAAATTGCCAAATTTCATCTTAAGAAAAGCTAGCTTGCTTGTATATTTCATGTCAGAACATCAAGAGGAGTCTAAAATTAAAAGCTTGTTGTGCGCAACAACTTAACTTAGTACAAATTTAATTCTAGCAAACAAAAATGCTAAAGACATATAAGTCAAAGATCAACTACTATGATTATCTTACATGGTGTGATACCATGCAAATACTACAAAAATAAGATGGAGTATATACAAAGGTAACTCCTTCCTCACACAATGCTATAGGGATGGCACACACCAAACTCTCTCCTGAAATAGGCAAATCTAGTAGCATCTAGAGGCTTGGTGAAGATGTCGGCTAGTTGATGTTGGGTATCAATATATTTCAAGTATATGTCCTCTTTCTCATTGTGGTCTCTTAGAAAGTGGAATCTCACATCTATGTGTATGGTTCCAGAGTGCTGGACTGGATTATTGGCTAGACTTATTATACTGGTGTTGTCACATAAAAGTGGCACACTCTTGAAATCTAACCCAAAGTCTCTCAAGGTAGCAACCAGCCACAAAATTTATGAGCCACAGCTAGCGGCAACTACATATTCAGCTTCAGCTGTAGACTATGCAATGCTAGAATACTTGCGAGAAGATCAACACACAAGAGAAGAACCAGAAACCTTAGAAAAATTAGCTCCAAAAACTCTCTCAACTCGATAAATCTTGCAAATCAAAGTGCCAGAAGAATCAAGAATTGAAAAAGTATCACGCTTGAAGCGCACTTCCAAGTCCTCATCTAGCAACTGAGATACAGAAAGCAGGTTGTATCCTAAATGCTCAACAAAAGTCACATCTTTTAAAGTAAAACTCTCATTTACCTTTACCGTTCCTTTGGCCTTTACTCTAACTTTGCAATCATCCCCAAAAAGTGATGTACTCATGATGCTTTATCAGGGTGAGGCTGGAGAACCATGATGAATCTTCGGTCGTGTGGCGCGAACAACCAGAGTCAATAAGCCACTTGTTCTCCAGTGCTCCACTTACCACCTAAATAGAAGAAGAATAGAAGATGGATGGCTCAGTACTGGGGTTAGTTAAAATCTCTTGGGAATCCAGTACTGGGTCATCCGCCTTGAAGCTGAAATAGTAGGAGCATGCAACTCAACACCAATATGAAGGGGACGAATACCACGATGGGGAACACGTGGTCCGCCAAAGCACTATGACTCAAAACCTCTTACACGTGAACCAAAACCATATGAGTCGTAGTAAAATCCACATCAATCAATGCCTCTATGAAGAGACTGAAAAGCGCTAGCGACTCATGGGTAGGAGCAAGGAAAAGGCTCATGTGCACCAATAGAAGGGCGGTACATGTCCCGTGTACTCCACTCCCACTCACGCCTCTCATCTCTCATGTGGTGAAAGTAAAACCCAACAAGGTGACTCTCTCTAGCAGTAGGTGCAATGATAGTGTCTCTCGAGAACTTGACTGCCAGTTACTCTAGGCTCTCTCATAGGTGCCCTCATCTTAGGCTGCGGAGCTCTCTTGGTTGTGAGTTTCTTCTTTGTAGGTTGGGGTGTAGGCTTATTTTTTTCTAGCATGGATTGTGAGACATTGATCTTGGCTTTCTCCGACTCTAGGGAAGTGGGTGAAGTGAATACAGTCTTGCTAGAACTAGTGTAAGCAACTCTCTTAAAGTCCAAACACAAAACTAACATAGCCTTATCAGCACACATCTTGGTCTTGGCCAAGATCAAATCTATTTTATCCTTGCCTTTTGAGCACTTCTCCACAAGAGAAAGGAGGTACTCATTCTCAGCCATTAGCTTTTCAACTTGCCCTCTAACACAGCTGAGCTTGTCCTTAAGGATCATGCAAGTGGGCCACTTAGGCCATCTCCAGCAGATACTCTAAAAATTCATCCTCTATAACACTATTATAGCATCCCCTAATACTATTACAGTATCCTCTATTTTTTTTCATCTCCAGCAGCTACTCTATTTCCTACCTTCTATTACTCTCTCTCTACTTTTGGGCCCATTGTCATACCCTATGAACAGTGTTGCATCTGGAGAGCTCCCGCAAAAATATCGATCCTCTCTCTTGACTCCATCACTGTAGCAGTAGAAAACCGGCTCTACTGGAGTCGTTTGCTGCCCAGATGATCGGCAAATCTTGCCATAGTATTTTTGGCACAATAGTATGAGGACTCTGCTGGAGCTACCCTTAGGCTGCACATCTATAGAACTCTTAGCACTCTCCAATCTAGACTCTAGCTCTTTTATGCACTTGTCTTTTACTTCAGCATCCTTTGAAAGTAAAGGGTAATTCTTGCAAGCGCCTAAGAGAGTAGGTCTAGGCTCCTCTTTAAAGAGCTTCTTCTCGGCAGTCTCAAGCCGACTGACGACTTGAGCATGCACAGTTTGAAGCTCAGAAAACTCACTCATGACAACCAAGCAAGTTCACAATCCTCATCCTCAACCTTGGCCATACACCTCAGCAACTCAAGCTCAGAAGAAACATACTCATATTTAGGCCTAAGCTCCTTTAACTCACGCATAATTTTCTTAAGAAATATATCCTGGCTAATGAGGTATCGACTTGGATGGAAAATTGGTCGTTGGAAGGTAATACCTCAGAGGGATCAAGCTCGGGGTCGTTGTCGTTGTTGTTGTCCGCTATGAAGCAAATGCCAGTGAAGTCCTTGGTCTTTTTCTTATTCTTCACTAGCAGTTCCTCCTCCTCTAAGCTCTCCTCCTCTCTTGATGAGATGTCGATGTTGCTGAGAACTGCCACGAACGTCCTAAAAGCCACCTTAGCCGCCTTCTTGGCCATCTTATCACGGTTCTTCTTGAAAAGGGCTTCTTGTGCTTGTTGTAGTCGTGGCCATTGTCCTCCCTCTTCTTGAGCTTGGGGTAGTCCACCTTGAAGTGAGTGGTATCACCACACTTTAAACAAGCACGAGAGCCCCCTCTCCTTTGGTCTCTCATGTTACTGTAGAAGTGGGTGAACTTCTTCACGATGAGAGCAAGATCCTCAGCATTCAGTGCATCCACCTGCTCCTCTGTGATAGAGACCAAGGAAGACAAAGAAAAACTATTCGGTGAGGTGTTAGCACAAGAAAATCTAGCTCTAGTCCGATTGCCACCATTTGGTTCGGAAACCAACATCATGTTCTGAGACAGAGGGTTTCCTATGCCAATCCGAGTCGCCTTGGCTATCTTGGTGGACTTGTGCTTACTGAAGAGTTTATCACAAGTTAACATGTCATAACTTAGTGACTCTTCAATGCTCGAGATCTTCACTTCCCATATACTATGGTCAAGAGCATAGATAAGCTTGATCACCCTCTCATGGTCAGAGTAGGACAAAATATCAGTGGAGCTAAGGTTGCTTACAATTCTATCAAAACGAGCAAACATAGCATCTAAAGATTCACCAGGTCCTTGCACAAACATTTAGTATTCTTGGTTGTAAGTGCTTTAGCATATGGTCTTAATCTGATTAGTGCCTTCATGGAAGACACTCAGAGTAGTCCAGATCTCCTGAGTAGTACGGAGGTGCTGAACCCTATCAAACTCATTTCGACTCAAGCTAGTGAACAAAATATTTCTGGACTTGTTGTTGGCCTCATACTGTTCGATTTGAACTTGAGTCATGCGAGCAGCAAGGATCTCGTAGTTGGAATCAACTACTTCCAATATTGCACTTTCTGAGCTTAGAAGATAAGCCTCCATGCGTACTTTTCAGTACAAAATGTTTCTTCCATCGAACAATAGAATCTTCCCACTTCTCTTCATGTTGCCTACGGATCACAAAGCTGGTTAAGGTCACTAAGTGATCAAATCAGCTCTGATACCAATTATAGGACCGAGAACGACAATTAGAGGGGATGAATAGGCGTCTTACAAATTTCTTACGAAATAGATGGCATACTCCTTGTTCACCCAATGCTCCTCAAAAACGCACAAACAGAAGTATAAACCTTAAAGAGACAAAGCGAGAAAGAAAGTTCTAAGAGAACATGACTCCACGTATGGAATATGAACCATAGCCTCTATTCAAGACTATTTCATGCATCTTTGAGCACAAAAGCTTGAAACTTGAACGAAGAACAAAGTAAAAAGACAGTTACCGAAAGAAACATGCTCTCCAAGTTGATGGTCTAGGGATAAGAGGATTTATGACCCTCTCAAATACATGAGTATATGAATATTTATGCCTCTAGCAACAAGAAGAACAACTTTTTAAGGTTGACAAACCGCAGCTCAAAGGCAAAAATGAAAATCAACAAGAAAATCACAACCGAAAAAGAAAAACTTGCAAACTTATAAGGGAATCAATAGAGACAGACTAGGAGGGGAATTCAAGCATATGCAAAAATATAAACTTTAATACTCAAAGAGGTCAGCCCTATTTTAGGCAGATTAAAAGGATTTTTCTCTCAAAAACTCTCACATATTATATAGGCTAAGTACTCATCTTTCTCTGCTCTAAAACCCTAGCACTAAGCTCTCAAATGGGTAGCACAAGAGGCTCAAATAGCTAGTTCAAACTCTCCTATAGCTCTACCACTCTATTTAGAGGCATAGGAAACTTGACCCCTAAGTTTTCTAGTTTGTTAAAAAATACCCCTCTCTTATAGTACACTTCTACCTACCACTGAGGGTATTTTGGTCTATTTCTTGCTCCGTCCATCGAACGGCTGCGATACCTTCACGACTTAGTTTTGTCTCAATGCAAACTTTGCAATGGTACCACATACTCCTCCAATCCTCTCACTATTTTGAGAACCAACTGTGAAATCCTCTGCACACTTCTCAAAGCGTAACTTGCTACTTGCTTGCACCTTAAGCAAGCACTCTGATATCGACACGTGTACTCCGTCTTGTGATTCTGACCGGCGGCAAGTCTCTCCCACTCCCGACCCCTTGGACCGCCCTGTCACTTGCACCGGCGTCCCTTTTCGCTTGACTTTGTCAACACGCCATCTTCATCCTCCATTTTATGCTTTGCTTAACCTCTACATGTATAACTAGGATCACCCTTGATTCCGTCCAGTCTCCTTGATCGTCCGGCACCAAGCACCCGCTTAGTCCCGATCACCCGTAGTCGACCGCCAAGTTGCATCCGTCACATGCACACCATAAGACAAACAATACATTTTTTCGACTCCAACTCCAGTTAGTCCATAATAAAAAAAACTCAAACCAAGTTCAAGCAATCCAAAACTTAACAAACCAAATCGACACCCTTGTCAATCACTATGACATATAAACTAAGTCATATTTTAACTTGGTTTCAGCATTAAACTACACTTTTTTGGCCTTGTTCCACCCGTCAGCCACATATTTTCAGCATAATTTCAAAAACCTACAACTTTTAGCAAAATGTATGGTTGACGGATAGGAGCAGACCAAAAAAGTTGTAGTTTTGGGTTATCAAAGGTACAGATAGTTGTAATTTTGTACAATAAGTATCAGAAATTATAGTTATCTATTACAAAGGTATAAAAAATTATATGTTTGTGCACATACGTCACTAAGCAGAGACCTAAACCAATTGCAGTGCACACACGATCACCATGTGGCCTTAAACATTGTGGTGATAGGGGCTGGGCAACCATGCCTCGGATCATTTTCATGCTGCGCTGGCCCAATCATAGTCATTTTTCATTCTGGTTTGTGCCGCCCATCATGCTCGTAAGGCCCATCTAAGAACCATGTCGGGCCGGTGTGACCCATTTATGCTTAGGTCGTGGAATTTTGTTATATATTTTTAATTTTTTTTTCAAGATTACATGTCTGTTTCAAAAATAATGAAATCTACCATATCGTCGCCCATTCAATGGGCGGGAACAAGGTGTCGCCCGATGAACGGGTGACACCTTCCTGTCGCCCATTCAACGGGCGATACCTTCATTCGTTATAAGAACTATATGTATAATTAGTTTTTAATAGAATTTGTATTTGGTAAATTGAAAAATATTTAACATTAATTTTCTCAATTTTTTTTATTTAGTTGGTGTAAATGTGTGTGGAATTTTTTGTACGAAGCTACTTTGTGAGAATACAAAACCTAATTTGTCGAACAATAATAGTTATGAAGCACAAATATCATATAACCTGGCACGAAATTTACATACGCTGATAAACATTATATGGTACATGGGATTTTTCATCATTGCGCCAATGGATCATAACCGTAAAGAGATGACAACAAACGTTGGCATGTACGGTACGCCTAAAGACTAACCTAATAGCGTGCCGTTGCTAAACCTTACATGCTTTAGGGAATGGAAATAGGTCGGAGTACAATAGATGCTCTCTCCTGAGTGCACCTAACATATTTGCCATTTCTTAGGGCATCGCCCCCCTACCTTAGCGCGACGGGCTCTCTCCCGCTTCCTTTTCCTCTTTGCTTCGCATGCTTGAGCCGCAGCGTGCTCCTTCGCGGCATTCCTGATGTGCTCCTCCTCCTCCTGCTTCATCCGTAGTTCCTTCTGATGTCGCTCGTACTTGCGGTGTTGGTAAGCTTCCCTTCTCCACTGAATCTCTATGTCCACCCACCGCTTCTGGTCCCCATTTTGCTCCATGTAAAGCCATTACATGAAGTCACAAAGAGGTGAAGGAGACTGGACAAAAGAAACATGGAGAGATTAGTAAGAGAGTGCATGAAATCATGTGAAAAGTATCACATGAGTGATCTATGTCGCTATACCGGTGGGTACTCATACGGTACATATCGAGGCTTGTCGTACTGGTAGTTAGCACACATGAAGAAGCGTAGGCCATATATGTAGGATATGTCCAAGCTATAGGATACGATGCGTAAAGCTCTGTCATATAATATATGATTAAAGGTCATGCGTATGACCTCGATGAAGGACTTCAATGGTGCCACCATCCATTCATCTAAATGTTTTGACTATTATGGCCACTCACTTGAGTGGCAGATTTGGTACCTAAAAGTATCAGAGTGGTCACTAACATCAAGCGCAAGCAATTCGTAGAGCAGATATGTCTCATAATTGTTAGAATTATGACTAACATCTAACCCGAGGCATTCTTGATGGAATCCGATGTGATAGGTTAAAACTGAGTTATTTGGTCTCTTCGTGTGTAAAGCATTAGTCAGGACAGAGATGTTGTCATTTCATGGTAAAAGCTGAGTTGTGCGTTCACTTCGTGCCTAAAGCCTGAAGCATGGCATATGTGTTATCATTTCACGCTTAAAGCTCTGTCCTGTGGTCACTTCATGTGTAAAGTGTGAGTCACGACAAGGATGCTATGTTGCAGCAAGGTATTGTCATTTCTTGCTAAAAGCTGATGCGTGTGGTATTTCAGTGTTGCCTCATCTATCCTCTACCACTTTGACATCTTATCTACAAACACAACTCAATCGAGCCTCTACTGGTAGTTGGCATACATGAAGAAGTGCATGTCATAGGTGTAGCAGATGTTACCACTTGCAATGTCATTACATGTTCAGATTGACGTAAAATGTCACTACCACCTTTTAAGAGTGATGTGTCCAAATGCTACCGACTACTTAGAGTTGCTACAGGAAGGCATCCAATGCATGCACTATCTCCAAATTACATACCTACACTTGGTTCATACACCATCGGGACTTGTTGTATATAAACAAAACTCAATCGATTCTCAAGTCACACAACTTCTGACCTCGAATTGAATTGAGACAATGGTGTTTTCTCATCCTTTCAATGGCCCCATCGATCCACCACCTCCACACCCCCATTTAGACATCCATGGCAGAGATTTCTACAGAAACCACAATGCTCTTCCTTGCTAGTTTTGGCCACCATGCTGACATGGAGATGATGTTGTAGTCCAGGTTTATGAGCATTTCAATGACGCAGGCCATCGCTTCTTCTGTTGTGCACATTTTAGAGTACAAATAGTACCTACTTTCTTTCCTATTTTCTCAAAACTACTTACTTATATCATCTATCACTTTTTCCAGACGGACGATTGTGGGTTCCAGTACTGGATTGACTTGCTGATAGAACAACACATTCAAGAATACACATTCAATAAGGATGTCTTCTAGTGGTCGGTCGAGGATTTGATTTCGTATTTGACCTGTACTATGTTACCATTCTCTAAATGTGTGAATCCCAATATGTACCCAAGAGTACCAAGAGCTTCCCCCCCCCCTCACCACCACCAACGCTCTATGGTGACGTGTTATCTCGGTATTTTGTTATATTTTCTTGTACCATGTTGTTCATAATTGAATAAATTGTACCCCGTCATGTAACATTTTATTGTATTTGCAAGTGTTATAGAAGGGTGTGTCGCACTGCTGAAGGTGTGGAAGTGGCTAGTGGAACCATAGCAGGGGTCACCTTTGCTGGAGAATGAAAGCCGAGGCAACGTGCCACTGTAGTGGGGGTGACCAGCAGTAGTGAAAGACTGCCTCGCCGTCATAGGGGTCAAAGAGGAAGATGGTGTCAAAGACGACCTTGATGACTCGACGGTGAAGGGTGGAACTACCGGTCAGTGTGGCAGCGTGGTGAAGGTGGCAAACGGTTGTGCTGACATCTGTGCTGACGCTCGTGGTCCCACCGTAACGTCTGAGGACAAACTGTAGCTCAATGATCTTAAGGCCTTCACCATGTTCCGGATAATTCGGCCAAACGATGTACTCATCTTGGCCCTGGGGACCTCACCCCCACTGTCAAGCCGCAGTCTCAACGCACGTGTCTCGGCATCAATCTGGCGTAGTATGTCCCTGTGCAAAGATAAACTTCATCTCACTTCACAATTTTTAAGCTAACAATTGAGGTAAATGGTGAATCGCATAGGGTTATTCATACCTCAAGCGAATGCGCCAGGCCGAGCTACAACCCATTGGCCGATCTGTGCGAGTGCGCAGATGTGCTAGCGGGAGAGGGGAGGGAGAAATGGCCGACGGTGAGGAATCCACAGCGTCGCACGGGGGAGTTCGCTAGAGACACGCCCCAGCCGGAGTTCTTCAACGAGAAACTCACGCCAGTGACCTAGGCACTACGGGGAACACGTCTAGGGGCTCATCAACGGCGGTTGGTGGTGAGAATAGCACCAGACGGCGGTCGAAGGAGAGGGCCATGGCATGGGTAAAATGGGCAGCACCTCCCCTGGACTGGGAGGTGCCAACATGCAAAGAAACGGGGCCCGAGGCCCCCAGGCAACACGGCACGAAGGCTGGCCATACTCATGGAGCACCAGCACGCTGGTGATGACCAAAAGCACAGCGGTGGAAGGCAACACATGGCGGTGCACGTCAAAATGGGAAAGAAAGGACTTGGGTTGGCGACATGCTATCTACTCGGACGCACGAGGGGAAGGCTCACCGGGTGCAAGAACAGCGACGGGCGACGCGGTAGCCGGTGATCCATCGAAGAGGCGATGGCGGTGCTGTTCGGTTACTGAGGTGGGTGGGCTCCCGTCGGGCTTCTGGCAAACAAATAGCGGCATAGGGATGGTGACAAGGTCCCGAGGCTCCTCGGTGGCACGTGATGGCAGGTCGGCGATGTCGGAGTTGCGCCGGAGAGAATGGCGCGGTTGCGTTAGCTATGGTGGAGATTTAGGGAAAGAGAGAGAGAGAGAGAGAGAGAGAGAGAGAGAGAGAGAGAGAGGTCGAATGGCTCTATTTATAGAGGGAGAGGGAGCACGACAAGGTGGTACAGTGCATGATGTCGTACGGTCATCAGCGGCAACGCGGTGGTGAGGTGGCGGAGTGGTGCCAACCATATTTCCGACAGCGTGGGCGCTCTGTGTCGTCCACGTGCGGTCGTGGACATGGAAGTCACGCGGTGGTAGGATATGGGCGCGTGAGCATGGGCAGTAGAGAGAGCGAGAGATGAGAGAGTGGAGATCGCGGAGTCCGGTCGGGCGCGCAGGATATTTGCCGGAGTGGTGAAAACGGTGGCCGGCAACGGGGGCATCACCTGGAGGGAGGAGAATGAGGGGAGAGGTGCGGGTGCGATGTGGATGGGCGACACGTGGACACACGGATGGCCAAGAGGTGCGCGGAGCGCGGGCAAGTGCGGGAGCTAGGCCGAGCGCGCGTGGCAGAAAGATGAAAGGGAGTTGGGTCAGCGCTTGGGCCAAAACAGAGAGGGAGAGAAGAATCTGGCCCGGGGAAGAAAAGAAAAAGGAAAAAGAAAATTGGTTTTGGAATTAAATTCAAATGAGAGATTTGAATTTGAATTTGACTTTGGATTAGGATCATTTGAAATAAATATATTTGAATTATGATTTCAACTTGATTCTCGAGGTTCCTAAGATGATTTGAATCAAGAGATTTGAATTTGAATTGGATTTGAGCTGAATAGAATCTAAGAGTAGATTTGAATTTGAGAGACATTCAAATTCAAATATCCACACAAAGAACCATAAAGATCTCAAACCAAAGCATATGAACCAATTCAAAGCAGGGATTATCAGAAATTGTCTTGGTGATATTTGGAATACTTAGCCTAAATAATATATTTGAATATATACATACGAGTATATATACACTTCAAATATATTTTCTTGGTTTTATATTGGTCTAAATAATTAGAAACTTTTTTAATTTGGAGTGAATTTTGTAATTAATTTACATGCTAAAACTGAGGATGTTACAACATTGCCTCAGCGCTGAAAACTAGGAAGAAGGGAGTCTCGGTCATAGCCCTGCTAGGGGTTGTTCGCAGCGACCAGAGTACCGTGGGGAGTTCGTACACCCAGCATCTCAAGTAGCTCTTAAGCTGATCAAACACCATGGTTTTGACCCCTTGCAGTATCATCCCATTCGCCCTTTCGACCTGTTTGTTGCTTTGGGGGTGTGTAACCGACGCATAACAAACTTTGGTCTTGATCTCTTTGCAGCAGTCTCTAAAAGCACTACTGGCGAACTGAGTCTCGTTGTCTGTAATTATGCAGTTTAGACTGCCAAATCGCACTACTAACCCTCGTAAGAACTTAATCGCTGCTACGGCGGTGATTTCCCTGACTAGCTCGGCTTTGATCCACTTATTAAACTTGTTGACTGCCACAAACAGGAATTCAAAACTACTAAGGGCCTTGGTGAAAGGTCCCACGATGTCGAGCCCTCAGACGACGAAGGGCCAAGAGAGTGGTATGGTTTGTAGTTCTTGGGCTGGTAGTTGGTCTGTTAGCCATGGTACTGACAAGGCTCGCACCATTCACCAGCTCGCAAGCACTCCGGAGGGACGTGGGCCAATTAAATCCTTGCTGGAATACGTTTTTGACCAAAGTAAGGTATGAAGCGTGACTACCAAATGTGCCTCTGTGGATATCAAGAAGCATTGTGCTCCCCTCTTCCTAAGTGATGCATTTTAGTAAAAGGCCATTGCTCCCATGGAGATAAAGGTGTCCCTTTACCAGGGAGTATCTGCAGGCTTGCCCCTTGATCCTTTTTGCTGACATGTCATCATCAGGGATCACTCGATTATGAAGGTATGCCAAGATCTGATCCATCCAGGTCATACCCGAATCAAGCTAGGCGACCACATGATGACCGTCCGAGGACTGCACCAAGGGAGGCGTTGTCTCCAAAGGTTTTACCTCACGTGCTCTGTTTCCAAGCGGAGTATCCCCTTCATGTTGGTCTGAGATCATGGTAGATGGTCATGTGATACTTTCTACAAAGACTCTGACTAGGACAGGTTCGCGAGAAAAAGCTTAATGAGCCAGCTCATCGGTGAGGAAGTTGTCCCTGCGGAGACATGCTTAACCTCAAACCGATAAAGCGTCACTCCAGCTTTCTCACTTCAACGAGGTATGCAGCCATTGTCGGGTCAGAGCACTGAAACTCCTTATCCCCTTTCGCTAGCAGGCATTTTATGCCAAGTGCGAAAGCTGCTCTCATTCTTGACAAGAGGCTCCCATACTCTGCAACATTGTTAGTGGCCTAAAAACATAATTGAACCTCGTACCTGAGGGTGTCACCTGTTGGTGATGTCAAGACCACTCCATCCTCCAGTCCAGCATGAACAACCCGCCGAAGTGCATGATCTAGTGCTCATCTGCCTTTGGTCGTTGTTCATGCTCGGGCTCAAAGGACGACCACTTGACCACAAAATCGACTAGTTCCTGGGACTTGATAGCCATTCAGGGGACAAACTGAATATCAAAGTCCTCGAGCTCTGCTGCTCACTTCGCTATTCTCCTTGTTGCATCCCTACTGTGGAGGATTCCCCTAATCGGGAGCGAGGAGATTACCTTGATTTTGTGGGCTTGGAAGTAGTGCCTGAACTTGCGAGAGGCCATCAGTGTGGCGTATAGCAGCATCTGTGCCTATGGGTACCAAGCCTTCACATCATGTAGAACTTCACTAACGTAGTATACTGGTCACTGAAGAACTTCTCACTCGACGATCACGACCGCATTCGCAACCTGTGGGGTTGCTACAACATAGAGCATGAGCTCCTCGTCTAGTCGAGGAGTGGTTAGTACCAGAAGGGAGGAGAGGTACCTTTTGAGATCTTGGAAGGCTTCCTCCACTTCTGGCATCTATAGGAAGTGGTCGTTCTTCTTCAGAAGCTTGAAGCGTGGCAACCCCATCTATCACATCCTCGAGATGATCCTACTCAACACAGCCATGCACCTAGTTAGTTTCTGAACTTCCTTTAACCTGGTCGGGGATCTCATCTGATCGATGGCTCTAATCTTATCAGGTTTTGCTTCTATGCCTCGACTAGACATGAGGAAGCTGAGCAACTTCCCTGATGGGACACCGAACGTCCACTTCTCTAGGTTCATCCTCATGTGGTACTTTCAAAGGTTGTTGAACGTTTCCTCAAGGTCTATGACCAGGTCGTCCTTGGTCTGGCTTTTCACAACCACATCATCGACGTACGCCTCAACATTCCTACCAAGCTGTGGTCAAAGGATGAGCTGAATACACCATTGATAAGTGGCACTGACACTTTTCAAGCCAAAAGGCATCTTTACATAACAAAAGACCCCGAAGGGTGTTACAAAACCAATTTTCTCTTCATATACCCTACACAGGCATCTAATGGTACCCCGATGGAACCCCGAACAGGCATCTAAAAAGCTTAGTAGATTGCTACCGGTAGTCGAGGCAACGAGATGGTCAATCTGGGGCAGGGAGAACATATCTTTCAGGCATGCCTTGTTGAGGTTGGTGAAGTCGACGCACATCCTCCACTTACCATTGGATTTTTGTACCATGACTGGGTTGGCCAGCCACTCCAGGTATTGCACCTCTCGGATGAAGCTTACCTCCAAGAGCTTGTCGATCTCCTCACGAAGTGATTCTTTTCGATCGGACGCAAATTGGCATGCTTTCTACTTTACCGGTCGTGCTTCCAGTTGCACTAACAATTTGTGCCCGATCACATCCCTAGGGACTCCGAGCATATCAGATGGGCTCCAAGAAAAGACATTCGTGTTGGCCCAGAGGAAAGTGATGAGTGCAAGTTTCTATTTAGGGTCCAGGCCGGCCCCTATCTGGGTTGTCCTGGTTGTGTTGGTGTCTCTTAGGTACATTGTCTTGAGTTGATCGGTAGAACTAGTGGAGACAGGGACCTTTTCAGGGCGACTGCTCGACCCTGTGTTCTTAGGTTGCGACCCGGGAGCAAGGTCGACCATGTCGAGGCTCCTCTTATCGTAGTGTAGGGCCGTCTTTCAGTTGCCCACAATGGTAATGGCTCCCTTGGGACCAAAAATCTTGATCGTCTGGTACGCATAGTGGGCGATGGCCATGAACTGGGCCATTACCGGTCGACCCAGGATCGTGTTGTACGTAGATCGTGACCCATTTGCATATTATGCACCATGGGCCCTACCACGATGGGGAATTATTTGGGGTGTTTGACGCATGCAGGGTGGTTGGACTGGCTGAAGGTGAGGGGGACCTCCTACCACTTCAGTCGCAAACTCGGACCTGGCATGGTCGCACATACCTCACGGACCACCGACTTATACTCCCTATTCGAGGAGTATGTCGTGGCTCCTAGAAAGATATGGGAAACCATGTGCTCGGCCTGCTAGAATCCCAGAGCGACTGGTCAGGGTTGGCCTCGTCCTCACCATCGTCGTTGCGCCTAGGCTTGTGCTCCCAGAGCTCTTGATCGATAATTCTTCGCACGACCTTACATTCGGTTAAGTCATGGGCGTCAATACTGTGTATCAGGTAGTAGCCTCTGTCGTTCTTCCCATCCTTCTTCTCGAAGCGTCGGTGCAGTTGGATGGTTTGCTTGACAGCCATGACGTTGGGCGATATGGCCTTTTGCTTGTTTTTCTTTTTCTCCTTCTGACCGACTCACATCAGAAGCGGGTTGGTCAGAGGTTGGCTATGCCTTCATGTTGATCTGGCATTCTCAAGCCTTAGCAGCTTGCACGCATTTGTCTATGAGCTCGAAGAGCTCGGTGTGCTCTGGACCTCCTTAGTAACCAGTTTTTTGACCATCTTCTAGTCTCTGACCCCTCTCTAGAACGCTATGACCACGAACTCGCCTATGATCTTAGGAATGGTATTCCAGCATTCGGTGAAACACTGGATGTAGTCTTGCAGCAGCTTGCCATGCCGCCGCCTAATCTAATATAGGTCATCCTCACCCCATGGTCGGGCGTAGGCCCCTGGAAGTTGGTGATGAACTGGTCGCACAAGTCTTCCTAGGACCGAACTGACATGTGGGGAAGATTCATCAGCCAGGACCATGCTAAACTAGCTAGGGCAGTTGGGAAATTGTTTGCCATAACCTTCTTGTCGCCTCCCATAGCCTGCACCATGGTGGTGTATAGGAACTCCTCTGGGTTGGTTGAGCTGTCGTATTTTTTGGCTAGGACTAGCTGAAACTTGTCCAACTTGCACACGTCTCATAGCCAGGCTGAGAAAGCATTGTACCCTGTCCTGTAATATGGAGTCGACGTCGCTAGGCAGCACGCGATTGGGGAGAGAGCTGACGGTCTCGCGGCCCTGGTGAGGGGACTAAGGAGTCAGATGCCTCCCGGTGAGGGGAAGGATGTGGCATGGCTGCTTGCCCATTTTCTCTTCTCGTCGGGCACACTCTTCCTATTTCCAAGTGGCACTCTAGCTTCAGATTACGTGGTGGAGATTGCAGCGGCAGAGCAAGTCGTGCAGTCAGCAGGCGGACTACCCTAGCATGGTAGGGGTCGTCTCGTACTCCCTGTCACCGAGGGAGCATGGGTTTCCTCTGTCATGGAGGCCACCGTGACCCCGGCCGGCCACCATATCCATCGTTCCTTACGAACGACGGGGTGGCCGCTGCCACAGTCTAGCACTGGGTGGCCTCTACCAAGAGGGCAAGATCTTACAGCCACGATGCCAGTGGCAAACCCAATGGTACCACCACCGGTGGGTGGTTGAGAAGTACCCACGCAGTCTACAGGTTCTGCATGGGGGTCATTGTCTTGTAGTCGAGCTGCTAACCGTGGAGTGGTGAGGCATCATGAGGGGGATCCCCTGGCATTCGCATTCCTTGTGCGAAGCGACGGCCTTGATGAGGATGCCGCCATGGTCTCCTATTCACATCGGCGCTCCTCCGGGTGGCGTTGCTGTTGTTGAGCAAAGTAGGACCTCCCTCTTGCTTGGCGCTAGGTGGGTTTCCCTCTTGGCTTACGGCCTGGGGCTCGCCTCCAGTTCCCACGACATGAGCGTCGTTGCAGCCCCCTACTCTATGGGCTGCCATGCAAACCTCCTGCTCGGGCTTGGAGTCCTTAGACTCCGGTTCGGTATCCCATGCTTAGAGCACACTGGGCTCGTTTGGGTTGTATCCCACGACGTAGACCTCATGATAGCCGGGGTCCTAAAAACGGGACTCCACAATAGTTAGGGATCTGGTCATGGGTAGCCCAACTATAGTATCAATACCTGCAAAAACATGAAAAAGCACGCCCCTACCTGGCGCGCCAACTGTCAGGGGATGATCCCTGAGAATAATCCTAGGTATACCGGATGATAGATGTATTGATCCGCATTGCTTATATGCGTGTATCAATCTAGACTCAAGAACACCAATGTTTATCCAACTTTAGACCTCCTGTGGGATAATAGCCCTACGTCTTATGTATTATCTTATGAATTAGTTGAACTTGTTACAAAATATCCTCTTTGCCTCTTCAAACAACGTCTTGACCCCTTTGTATACCAGGGGCAAAGATGCACAAGCAAACAGACCGTGCCAAACCATGTGACAGATCTATCCATGATGGAGCCAACTACCCCTAGCCTATCATGACGTCAAATATGCATGTTTGCCCTACTCTGGTCGTCCTGCGTGTCCTGTACCATCACCGAATGCCATCATGCTCACCGTCAAGCCATCCCGTGACACGCTCATCATCAAACCATCCCGCGGCATTAAATGCTATGGGACCGGTCACTGCAACTCCACACCACCCCATGACCATGCCATGCCGAAAGCAATTGCATAGGCAAGGAAAAAACACTTAAGGTAGGTGAGTATCTACTCTGCGACCAGTGAGGGCTGGTCGTAGGATCGTTGCACGACAAGGGGGCTGGTCGTGTAATGTGGCCGTGGTCTTGACATTACCTGCTGTATGCTGACACTTGGTGGCATGGGACCCACCACGTGGGGCACCCCCTTACCTATTACACCGACATATCTTATCCTGGACAGAATGATACAATTCAACAAACTAAATACAAGGATATGCTCAGATCCCGCACCAACTCATACATGTATCGGTTCATTCAACCAACCAAACGCACCCTAAGTCAAAAGGGAGATCCGTGCCAACCAAGACACAAAATGACCGGCGGTCTTGTGGTAGAGCGGTACCCTCCCATGGTACTAACCAAGGTTAAAAGGGAGCATGGGATGAGCTATATACCTCCAAAATTCCTTGGCCCAAGGAGGAGGAGGCCACACACAGTGCCCAAGGGTAGGCCATACCTAGTTGGGCCTTTGCCATTCGAAGGCAGGTCACACCACGTCCGCTCGAAGGTGGGCCGTGCACCTGCTAACAGTGGGTTGGGCCTTCGCGCCAGTCGTAGGCACATACCAGCTGAAGGTAGGCTTCGGCCTTGGCACTTGAAGGTCCTCCAACCGAAGGTGGGCCTCGGCCTTCGCACCAAAGGTGGGCTTTGGACCACCACAAGACCTTCGCACCAGAAGGTGGACTTCAAATCACTAGTCATGGGTTAGATCTTCATGGTCGACACTAATGTTGGGGAAAACTTCTCAACAGGGATGAAATAAAATGGCGATGCCCAAATGACCTTGGGAGCTCATGACCCTCTTGGGGTCTTATATATATATGGATGGGGAGAAGATAAATCTCTCTTCTGCCTATGGTGAGACGTACGATTTATAACATATGCCCTTGCATAGATTAAGCTGATTCTTTACATGAGTCTATTTATCACCATGGAGCTGAGGCCAAGTTTTCCTACTTCGACAGCATAGAACACCCTGGGCGTCGTTTCTTCCATTGCCTGTATTAGCCGGTGCCGGTGCGTCCTACCACATTTCTTTCATTGCTGCAAACCTACATACCATGCCCCTACATAACTAACAATATTAATACAGGGAGAATACGGTTGCGGGCGGATAGAGTAAAATGGCCCTCTCGTCCTACACCACATCCGAGCCTACATAGATAATCTGTACGCTCGGGTTGACTCCATGACTGAGCAGTTGGCCGCCGCTGTTGACGCCGGCCCGCCACCTACGCCGAGGCCGAGCCCACCATTGGTCCTCTACATCACGAGTGACTACTGGCCAGTCTGCTGCTGCAGCAATGACCCGTGCCCCTGCCGGTGCCACTCCTATGAAGGCCAGTCTGCAGCTAGAAGTTTGGGTTACACTTTGTTGTGGCACCAATAGGGCGAAGTTGTGTTTTCACTTTCCTAGTTCTGTTTTTTTAGATTCCACAAATGGCGATTCTCAAGAGGTACTATAGTAGTAGACGGGTTTCACCTCCCTCGTATGAGCCTAAGTGCAATGTAACCGTATTGAAATGTCCTTGGTCTTTATTCTACCAAAACCACCGTTCTTTCTCATCTTGACAAATACGTGTACATCGAATTAAATTTTACTTACAATGTGCGAAATCATTTTCACAACGACCTGACACTTCTCCTCGCAGCAAGGAATCAATACATGTACTCCACTGGTACATATTGAGGCCTAGATCCACAGTACAACGGTAGTCTTTTAAAAAAAAATTGACAACTCTCTCGCATTTATGTGCACTACAAGTAGCACTGCTAAGATGACAAGTGCATGCTTTGGCACATAGGAATCAATACCCCATAACATCCTATAAACAGCAAAATAGATGGTGTAATTTGTCCCGAGGCATCATCCCATCACCATGAGTAGCTCACCGCTAGTCTGATTCATCACCGACATCGACATGTATGAAGTAATAATACACTAGATCATCCTCACCTGCAAAAACTCAACGATAACAAGGTGAGTACGAAGTTACTCATAATACTTACTCATAGTGGGTATATATAATAACCTGACTTTTAGAACCATACATTTAGAATAAGTAGTAATGAGTAGGTCACAAGATTAAATAAATTATAGGCAAAAGCAATTTATTCACTCAGCACATAACATATCTCAACGTGTACAAATCTATTATGAGAACTGAGTATTAACATGCAAACCTAGGAACCTACCCATCTCATCTTAACCATACTCGAATCACTTCTCAACATACCATATACAACCACATTTAACCCAACATCGGAAACTCTACAATTGATGCGAATAAACATAAGCATACTCATAATCGAGAACGCGGTAATTCAAATTGATTTTACACCCTGCAGGAGGTACATCTTTACCCATACGACTTGGATCCATCCTTTTAGCCCTTGAAACAACCTTTCTCATACATGAAACTACCCACTTGCGCTTGTCCCTGTGACATCAGGGTTACTGCGAGCGTGTCCTGGACACCTTTGACTCCCCGCAACTTACTTCTCCTCATCATTTTTCTTTTACACGTCATAGGGCCACAAGTCAAGTGTTAGCACGACGTATGATAATTGGCTCATTTGTACATTTATTGAATATGTGAAAGTACATAAAGTGCTTAAGCCAACGGCAAACAACGGTCAGTTCTTAATCGATGCAAGTAGCCTATGGCATTCGGGTTCCTCTCCCCGATCTGCCCCTAACACCACTCACATCTCGTCTCATTATCACAAACTCTTCATCCCAACATAATTTTCATTGAGAATAATGATTAAGCCCTATAGCTCATGAACGATGGATATTCCACCGCCTGACTTCTACCAATGACATATGTCTCACTAAGCATTTTAGACAACTTTTAAGTTAGACATTAACATTACTATACCCAGATTACAAGGATGGGGATCATCAGTAATTCAAGGTAGGAGCAAATGCATCAACATAGATTCTACCCAAAAAACCTGATATTGGCTCGTTAAACATGCATCACATGCATACAGTGACAATTTATCCAAATTAGACATCACAAGATCCAAAGTAAAGGTGAAATATACTTGGATGCTTGCCTTAGATCTCAGGTGCTTCACTTATGTACATCTCAGGTTCGATATCGGCCTCAACCTCTTGAACCTTCGACACATCACTATCTAATCAATGGAAGAACGCATCGAATGAACAAAGGTATGAACGAACAAGTATGCATATGATGCATGATCGTGAATGAGATGTAATGTGATATGACATGAAAACATTTTCAAAAGAACCCTTAAACTATTGGGCTAGAAGAGGTTTAAACATCGTATTGGATAACCTAATCTTAGTAGGTTCTAAGTATCTGGCAGCCGGATCGGGTGGGGTGGCAGTCAGACTATGAGGGTCGAACAGAGAAGAAAATGGTACTGAGTAGCCCTGGTGGTTAGACTGGACCAATGACAGTCATACCGTGAGTTTGGAGATCAGACCGGCCATAGTGATGGTCTGACTCCTAACTATGGAGTTTGAACTTGAGTCTAACCGACCAAGTCACAACCCGACAGTTAGACCAGCCCAGGTGGTGGTCAGACTGCTGAGCCTGGCCGGCAGAACCTTGCCAATGTCACTGATGAAGGCTCCGGTGATGCCTTTGGCTAAGAGTGGTGCCAAAACACTCTACAAGATTAGGAGAGTTCATTTTGGATGGTTTGAATGACATGCATGGGGCCAAACTCGAGGACCCCATGGATGACATCCATGGCTAGGGTGGATCTCGGGTGTAAGCTAATTGGGACCGGTTGGAGCTCGAGGATGATAGGGAAATGGTTGAAGAAGTCTCATCTTGGTGTGAGTAAGCTTCCTAGAGGTTTGGTCAACTTCGAGAAGGCTTTGATTCGAAGATTATGTTCTAGGGTGGTGTTTGGCCTTGAGGTGGAAGACCTTGTGGGAAGATTCTATGGTGAGGAAGACGGCAGGGAGGAGCTTGGGGAGGCTTCGAAAAGCTTGGAGAAGTCTTCTCTGTCGATCTCTGATCATCGTGGTAGTCGAGGTGGAGCTCTCCTCTCTCTCTCTTAGTTTTGGGTGGAAGAAGGAAATGAGATAGAGAAAGAAAGGTGGTCCATGGAGGATTTATGTGGGTGCCTCTGACTCTTGGTGGAGAGACCACAGGTGAGTCGGGTTAGACCACGGGCTATGCCCATATGCAGAAAATCCTCTTTCTTTTCCCCATTTCTGCCGATTTCTTTTTCGTTCCTTCCTAAATGGTTTTGGAGCTACCTAAACTATTTCAAAACAATTCCCACTCATTGGTATATGGTGGGAACTCGCATTGCTTAATGATGTCACATTTCCAAAACACTTAAACAAAACCAAAAGCATGAAACATAATGTCATGATGCATATGTATGCTCGATGACTAAATTAAAGCTTTTGGGGTGTGACATCATGACTCTAATAGTACCACACTGCTAGGCATTTCAGACACAACTCCACATCGAGCCATCAATACCACATATCTCTTTGCACACTTCCCAGTCCTCCAACACTAACACACTACTAACCTTTTTAGATGATATGACAACTCCACAAAGAGAAATCAATAACCCTGCCGCTTAGCATTCCTCATTACACTTAGTCCATACACCACCCAAAGTTTTGCCTATAGAAGGAGAAGGCCAACCATGGAGACGACATTCCCAAACCACTCAAACTCTTGCAGCTTTCCTTCCACTTACAATCCTCATGGCTACCTCAGGTTCTGATGACATGCCAAAAAAGTGCGGCCGTGGTTCTTTTGTTTGAAGGTGTGGATGTTCTGATGTGCTACTATCGCTCCCTTTGAAAGATGAAGAAGTCCAAATAGATCGACTACAACTTCGGTAGAAGGTTCTTCGTGTGTGAGAACTACGAGTATGACCAACCAAAGCATGCCTATTCTGACAGTCCACTGGTATAACACACAAACACCCTCCTCATTAACTTCATTCACAACTTTCTTACATATTTTACTAATGCTAAGTCTCTTTGCACATAGTCTCCTCACCTCTCTGTGACTTCATGCAGTGGGTAGACAATGAGCAAACACCCTTTGATGAGGACTATGTCCGGGTGAGATGGCATGGAGGAGATAGGTCTACCCACACCGCGAGGAGCAAATGCAAGAGGAGAAGTGCAAGCATTGGAAAAAGGAGGAACACAAGATCAAGGAGGACGAGGAACATCGTGCCATGAGGGCACATGAGGCAGATAGGGAGACAAAGTGTAAAAGGGTGTGTTGCACGAAGGAAGCTGGACCATATGCTCTGAGGGAGAGGAAATATCCCTTTTGCACTTAGTACAGGCTTGGTTCTACCCCCGACAGTCTACATTTCCTAAGGCATGCGTGTGTGTTATGAGTAGCTCTAGTAAACAACAGGTTTTTTGACCTAGCTTACCTTACATTCCACTGCAAATGTGTGTCTAGATCGTGTTAGGGATATATGGTTAATGCGTGTGCCACTTGTACCATAGATGTAGATAGGGCACCCATATGTACTCAACCATATCCTATGTGTTATGTATTTCCCTATTTCATATGTTAATGCTGGGCTCAACTTTGTGTAAATTATTTCTAATGTTTGAAAGTGTCTAATATTTTTAATGCGATAACTAAAAAAAATCTCTTTGACTCGGCTTAAAAAAAGTGGCTTTCTTGTTGCTCAATGGTGAGACGACGTAGCCTTGTCGCCTGTTGGTGGGGCGACAGACCCTTGTTGCCCTTTGGTGGGGCGTTTGCTTTTGTCACCATGTGGTCGGGTGACAAAGTCCCGATCGTCTAGTGCCTGTTAAATATACACTCTATTGCTATCTGTTGGGGCGACATGTTCCACTTCACCGCCATGCAAGCTACCGCTTGGGTAACATTCATAAGTCGCTTAATGAATAGGTGATATTTACAACTCGTCCACTGGTCAGGCGATAGACGTCTATTTTTGTCAACTTTAAAAACAGTCATCTAGTTTTGTCCTACTAATAAAAAGAAAATATATTAAAAAATTCTGAAAGGATAAGCATCGGGTGGGCCTGGTTTGTTCTCCTCATTCCCCTCTACTCCCCTCCGCGACGATGAGAAATCTGGGCCACTTTTGCCACAATTCACTAGTACGCACGAAGGCTGAAACAGAAGACTACCCATGTGAGAGAGATGGCGAGTCTAATGGTCCAGCTCCGCACCACCAACTTTTTTATTTTTATATTTTAAATAAAAAATTGAAAATATGTACGTTACTTTTGAAATTGGAAGGGCAACAATTTCTTGTCGCCCTTCCAACGGTGACAAGTATAAAAATAAAAATATTATGTTCAAATACTTTTAAAATTCAAAACACTATCGAAATAGTCATAATTTTTTAATAAATTATTTGATATAGATAATGCTATCATCTAGCTCTCTAAATTTTTAACTCAAATAATTACTTATGCAATGAGAAAAAAAAAGAAAAAATTTCAAGATCCCTGAAATTTGTCCTTTTGTTTCTCATTGTAAAAGTCATATTTTTGTCTGACAATTTTGAGACATCTAGATGATAGCATTCTCTACACTGCAAAATGTTTTCAAAATTTTCCTGACTATTTTGATAATGTTTTGAATTCTAAGAGTATTCGAATGCAATTTGTTTTATTTTTAAGGTGCCTGGTCGTTTGTTGCTCGAGTCTAGATTCGTAATTTTTCAAAACGACAACATATATTTGTAAGGTGAAAAATTCTCCCGCACCACTGGCCGCCTCAGCTTCTGCTCCCCCAAGAATCTTTTCTTGAAATAATATTATTTTATTAGAGTGTAAAAATAGTATTCAAAATGAGAAAGTTGTAGAAATAGATGCGAGTTGGCACTCCCGTTGCGGACTAGCCATGTATTGACAATTAGAGTATTGACTAGTCCATTGCCGGCAACCGAATAGCCGACATGTAATTCCTTAGGGATCATCGGCATACCAACTTCCGACAAGTCATGTGTCATACAGATGATATTAAAAAAATCACAATTTTTTCATATCATCTTGAATGAAGGTGATCATTATATAAAAATGTACTGATCGATGATATCTACAACTTTGTAGTTAAAAGAGAAGATGATGAGCGACTCAACTGATTAGCTGACTCCATCCTCCCCACCGACATCGCCTTTGCTTCCTCGAGTAGAGAAAACTCCTATGGACGCACTTGAAACAAGCTTGCAAACCAACAGAGCTGAGACCACAACTGATGATCCTTGGATAGAAATAGAGGATCTCTTCAAGGCTGCATGTGTCAAGATTGCCATTGCCAAGGCTCAGTACTCAGAGACCGACTATAGCAATTGCTAGAAGGAACAGAATGTCAGCCAAGAAAGAATTGACCGTTAGTCTCTACCCAGATCTCTAGCATGCGATTTGATTACCAGGCAACTAATGATTATTGATTTTTGTTTGATTTTCTAGTTCTTGAGTCCTTCTTAAGGAACAAGGAGACTATTATCGATGACGCAATGAAAACTATCGATAATAATTCCATATATCAGGAAAAGCTCAAAAGGTAACCTGAAGACAGCAAAAGCCGACTGAAAGGCCATGGCTGCCAAATGAGACAATATGACTGCTTAACAGAACACCATTGCTGCCACACTAGATGCTATGGCTATCGAGCGGGACACCGCGGTCACCGCGCTTCAAAAGCTGAAGGATCAGACCTTTGACAACATAAACTAGTTAGCCTCCATAAGCGCCGAGACAACACTTGGTCTCCTCAAAAGCTACAATCCTAACCTCGACACACCAGTAGTGATGGAGGGGTACAATTGTTCAACAGAGGAGGCGACAACTATCATTCAAAGCGTCAATCCTCTGATCCCTTCCTTCGTCGAGTCCCTAGGGCTCAGCTTGTGCGATGAAGAAAGTGAGGGTAATCTAGCTGATTGTCTATAGTTCTTGACTTGAAACACTCGAAACTTGATCTGTGGTTTAGGGATGTTTGTAAATATTACTATTATTTTTCTTGTCCAATATGCTCTTATCACTATTCCCTTGTTGATGAAATAGAGTTAGCAAAAGTAGATGCAAAAACTGATTAGAACATGATAAAACCATCCTTGGAATTTGTTGATTGAATATTTTTTGATACTTGAAAACTCAGCTAGACATTTTATTAAATGCATTGGACCTTGAGTAACCACTCGAAGTACGCTCAAGAATAAGAAAATACCAGTATAAAAATAGAAAGAGAAAATAACACAATGAGTTTTGCAAACTTTCACCGACTTGCATATTTAACCAACGTACGAATATGAACTCGATGGAGAACATATATGGGACTGACTAGAACTTCATATATTTGTTGACCATTAAGCATGAGATGTGTGACAATATCTTGTGTTGTTATGCCTTATAAGGTGTAATTGTTCGTCATTGACTAAACACATGCCTCCTTTAGCTCTATCCAATGCAGTCGATGTAAAGCCAGATAAAATTTCACAAAAAATGTGTATTACAGAAAATATATATTTACAGAACATGGTATTACTATGTAGCCCCTGACTCTCTAGTCGGGGAGAATATTTTCTTATCAGAGAGTAAGAAAGAACATACATGTACCATCAAAAGTATATGATGTAGCCCTCGACTCTCTGCTCAACGACTGGATCGAGTGGAGAGCAAAGTCACAACATTGAAAGTATGTGATGTAACCCCTGATTCTCTATTTGATGTGATAATCAAGATAGAAAGTCGAGATGTAGCATCAAAAGATACCGAGCATAGCCCCTGACTCTTCGCTCAATACTTGAGTTCGAGTAGAAAGTGGAGCATCAACATTAACATTAAACAGAGAGGGAAGCATAACCATCAAAATTATGCAATATAGCCCCCGACTCTCTGCCCGATGACTAGATGAGTGGATAGTAGAGTGTAAGCATCGACTCATTATTCTTGACCACATGCTCGAAGGCATAAACCTATGAGTGTATGGCTGTGGTTATGTTAAGGCCATCAAGTGAATTCGAATAGTCAGGTACGTGAAAATTAAAAACCCACTCCCGTTCGTGCTCGTTTTTCACTGCAACCTTTGATATAATGTGTTATAATGATGCAGCATCCCTCTGCATAGAGATTGGATGTGTCATAATGCCTTGGCGACATCCTGGCTTCCGCCCGATGCATCAACCTTGAATCACCACGCACCCGAGGTGACCTTGGAATTTTAACTGTCGTTATCGGATCTTGAAGGCTTCAAAACTTTTTGTTCGACCCGTTCCCATGACTATAAATAGGGGTGACCCGAAGTCGTTTGTTTTCTCCACAATCCCCTTCCGTTCTTCCCTACGTGTTACTCGTAGCACTCGTAGAACGTGAAACAATGGCCTCTACTCCATTGTCATCTCCTAAGCAATGTCTAGAAATTGAAGAAGTGGGATCTCTCACCCCAAGGCCTCTCGCCATGGTTCCGTCGGGAGTCATCATTGTCTCCTCTGATGAGGAGGACTCGAGTGAGAGGCATAAGAGGAGAGGGAACATATTGTCCATCGGAGGTCGTCGACCCTTCACTCGGCACCTTTGGCGCTTCCTCGACGATGACACCATGGAGAAAACAACGCAATTCAGCGACGCGGGCTATACAAGTAGGAGATGATGATGGTGGTGATCTTGACGAGAACATCGACAAAGTCACTGATGATGCCTTCAGTATTGGAGCCCCTGAGCCTTCAGTGGTGAAGAAAGCGCAGTCTTCTTCTCCCTCAACAACCTCCAGATCGCCTCCGCATCCCGCGGAGGGTTAGTCAGCATCACCAGTGTTAGTCAATAGCTCTAACAGGGTCTTCACCTCGGTCACTCTCCATGACCCTTATATTGGTCGGCAGCCGGTCCCCGGGGCGATCAGTTGCCAACCCAAGGAAGAGCAAAAGGCATTCCTTGACTCGTACGAGGGCAAGTAGTGGTCCACATACTTCTGAACTCTTGGAGGTGGTGGATCTCCACTATTTGCAAGAGCTAGGTAAATCCTTTCTGTTAACTTTTCGCTAGCTACGCAGGTCAGAAAGAAAAATATTTAATAGGATAGTCAGTCTAATCAAAATGTAATCGACTTACCTTTAACCTACCTTATCTATGAATGAAACTTTCAGAGTTGATCGATGTTCCACAAGTTTTTGAGTTCTTCACTGTTTGAAGTAGATAGTCGTACTGATCCAGGTCGAGTGACTTCGAGTACTATGTAGGGTCCTTCCCAGTTAGATGATAACTTATGGTGTCTAGCCTGTTTCTGCACCTTTTGTAGAACAAGGTCCCCAATAGTGAGTTTCATGGGTTGATCTTTCTGACTGTGATATCTATGCAACACTTGTTGATACTTAGTTGCTTGATCATGGTACTCCTCAGGTAGATTGATGTAGTCTACTCGCAATTGCTCTTGTGCCTCTTTCGAGTAACTTTCCACTCGTGGTGATCCAAACTACAATTTAGTCAGAAGAACTGCTTCTGCTTTGTAGACTAAAAAGAAAGGAGTTTCACCAGTGGCCCTGTTAGAGGTACGAATGGCTCATAGTACTGAGGAAAGTTCCTTCACTCATTGTTTTGAGTAAGCTTTCAGCCTATCAAACACCCAATTTTTGATACCTTGTAAAACTATACCATTAGCGTGCTCAACCTGACTGTTACTTTGAGGGTGAGCTACTGAAGCAAAACAAGTTTTGATGTTGTATTCTTCACATAACGCAGTAAAGGATCTACTTCTGAACTGGCTAATGTTGTCTGTAATTATCCAATGCAGAATGCCGTATCGAGTAATTTATACTCCTCACGAACTTCTTAGCCGCTTCTGCAGTTATCTTTCCCACAGATTCAGCCTCGATCCACTTAGTGAATGTGTCGATAGCCACAAATAGGAATTTAAAACTACCTTGGGCACTTGGGAACAGTCCCAGAATATCCAAGCCCCAAACGGAGAAAGACCAAGAAATATGGATTGTTTGTAGAGCTTAGGTTGACGAGTGGTCTGCCTCCCAAAAAATTGGCAGCTTTCGCACTTTTTGACCAGCTCAGAAGCATCCTAGAGGGCAGTCGGCCAATAGATTCCTTGGTAGAAAACTTCTCCGACCAAGGTACGGTAAGACACATGATTACAACACATGTCTCCATGGATATCGAGCAATATCTTATTGCCCTCTTCCTGAGTGATGCACTTCATCAAGATTTTGTTACTCCCCTTTTGGAAGAGCTGCCTCCTACCAAAGCGTATAGTTTAGACTTACGAGCAATTTTCTCTACAGACGCATCATCGCCAGGGATCTCTCGACCTTTGAGATAAGCTCAGAATAGGGTCATCCAAGTAGGTTCACGTTCGAGTAGTACAGCTTCCGTGCCTGCGAATTCTGCCTCGCTGACTCAACTAGATTACTCACCGAGTTGGGCAGCATCTGCACTCGAGGATATCGAAATGGTTTGAGAAGTTTCTCGATGAAGACTCTTCCAGGTGTGTGCAAATGAGATGAAGCGAGCCTGGCGAGTTCATTAGTGGTGGAGTTGTCGCCTCTCCGAATGTGCGTGACTTCCAGCCCTTTGAACTTTTGCTTAAGCTTTTGTACTTTGCTTAGATAAGCTGCCATGTTATCGTCTAAGCACTAGTACTCCTTTTCCTCTTGGTTTACGAGTAGTTGTGAGTCCGCTTTCACGAGTAGTCACTGATTTTGAGTGGTATAGCTATGCGGAGCCCGTTTACCAGTCCTTCGTATTATGCAACATTGTTGGAAGCTTTGAATTGTAATTGAACAACATACCTGAGTCTGTCACCCGTTGGAGATTTGAGCATGATGCTAGCTCCTGAACCTTGAAGCATGAGCGATCCATCAAAAAAAGCGTCTAGTGATCCTTGGCCACATTTGGTTTTGTTTCCTCAATATTTGTCCACTTGACAATGAATTCTGCCAGTACTCCCAACTTAACGCTTATGCGTGGTGCGTAATCTATGTCGAATTCGTTGAGCTCGAACACCCATTGCGCGATTCATCCAGTAGCCTCCCTATTGTGTATAACATCCTTCAGCGGATACATCATTACGATGGTGATCTGTGCGCTCGCAAATAATGTTGTAGCTTTCGGGAAGTCATCAGGACTTCATACAACAACTTCTGAACTTGTGAGTATCGTAGCTTAGCATTAGGTAGGACTTCTCTTATGTAGTAAACCGGCTTCTGGATCTTGGCCTTCTTCTCGGGGCATTCTTGCTTGACCACCAGGATCGTGCTCACAATTTGTGTGGTAGCTGCAATGTACAAAAAGAGCTCCTCTTTTTTGTTAGGTGGAGTCCGAAATAACGGAGACAATAAATACCTTTTAAGTCTTGAAATGTCTTCTCCGGTTATTCTGTCCAGATCGACATCGAATATCAGGGTTCCCCTAATTTTTCTTCACCTGTCGATGATGGGAGGTATCGGGGGCCTGCATAGCCCCACCTGTTGCGACTAGATACTTGAGGATTCTTTCACCATCGTTCATCATGATGTTTGGATCCTCCACATTTTGCTCGATGGGTGTGGCGTCGGCTCCAGCCATAAACATGAATTGATCTGTTTGGCTGCTCTAGCCGTCGATGGAGCTGTCATTACCACTGTCCTGACTCTCACCTTCATTGTCGGTGTCCATGAACTGAAGAACATTAGGCTCCTTGGGACCCACTCGAGGTGTCCCACCTCATGATATGCGTCCAATGGGCTAGACTCGATGATACCGGTGTGGATCAGTTCACCTTGATCATCTCAGCGGTATGCCATTATTCTGAAGATGATCTTCAAACTAGCAGGAAGCGATGTGAAGATGACCATTGCCGACTTGAAGTGGTCGTAGAAGCCGATGTCGGAGAAAATCCAACATGAACACACACTTGAGACATGATCGATTCTGAAAAACGGATGAAGGCCCCTACCTGGCGCACTAACTGTCAAAGATTAGTTCCTAACAATATGTCTGCAATGGAACTGGGGTACCTTCAAGATCAAGGACCAAGCAGGAAATAAGACACGTGATGTATACAGGTTTGGGCCCCCAAAGCAGAGTAATACCCTGCACGACGGGCCCTCTCCTGCTTCCTTTTCTTTTCTGCTTCGCGTGCTTGAGCCACGGTGCGCTCCTCCATAGCCTTCTTCATGCGCTTATCCTATTGCCGCTTCATCCGTAGTTCCTCCTGCTGTTGCTCGTACTCGTGGCGTTCATAAGCTTCCCTCCTCCACTGCATGTTCATGTCGACCCACCGCTTTTGGTGCTCATTTTGCTCTATGTCCAGCCACACCATGAAGTCATAGAAAGGTGGAGGAGACTATACAAATGAAACAAGAGGGAAGATTAGTAAGACAATGCATGAAATCGTATGCAAAGTGCCATAGGAGTGATGTATGTCGCTATAGACTTGTAAGAAGCCACAGTGATGCTCATCCAAAGAACAGTCCAGAAGCTCATACGATGGCTCCATCCTGACAAAAGAGGTAGCACCAATGGTACACACATAAAACAACAATTAATAGAAACAAAATATATCAAATAATTCTTATAAATAGATGACCACATAGTTTTTACATCAAGAATATAAACAATACACAAACAAACTTAATATGATAGAAGGAACACAAATAATACACAAATAGTGCACAAATAATACTATATAGTTCTTACATCAGGAACATAAATCGTACACAAATAACTATAGAAACACATACTTTTTAGATAGCATATTCCTCCTAGTCTGTCTCAATCCTGTGCACTTCTTGTCCTCCATGGACACCTCTCCCACGTCGACTACCGGTGGATGGCCCTGCTCCAGCATCACCGCGGTTAGACTGTGGGCAATCCTTTGCCTTGTGACTAAACTCATCACACTCACTGCACCTCCTCATAGACCCGCCAACTTCAGCTTCATCCATATCGTTATGAATACACCTAGTCTGTAGCTGACCACCTTTATAATGGGCATGTCTAAGCAACGCCATAGGGGGCAGACATATCAACATATCACTATCATAAACTATGAAGTCACCATGTGAAATGAATCCATGGAACTCCCTAGTCTAGGTCTGTACCATATTTTCCTTCAAGTAAAATTGTGACACATATATTGAGGTCCCCACACCCACTTGTGGTAATGCAGCTAGCACATGAGAATAGGGGACATATAAAATCTTCAGTTTATTGCAGGTGCATTTGCACCATCCATTCCGGTATCGCTCCCCACTCCTCCTTTTGATTTTAGGGTTATCTCGAAGCGGTGCTCATTGGCACCCATGCTACAAACCATGTGTGACAATTCTGGTCCTAGGTTCACCTCGTGAGTGACAATTCTGATATCGCTCCCCACTCCTCCTTTTGATCTTAGGGTTATCTCAAAGCGAAGCTCATTGGCACCCATGCTACGAACCATGTGTTCTACTGCCTTCTCGTTCTTTTTTGCATGTGTTCTATCATTCGGCTGGCATACGGTATATGCATTATTGTATAGTGAATAACAGCAACATCATGCCTCTTTTGGTAGTACCAAATCATGCCGTACAACATGCCCTCAACGATTGCAACAAGAGAGTCTATGTAGCCCTTTGATGACCCAATTGTAAACCTCTGCTATGTTGGTAGTCATGACACCATACCTACAAGAATACATCAACCAAATGCATGCGTTATAAATTGTCAAACAATTAGTTCATAATACACATATTCAATAAAAGAGGTAGCCCGGTACATGAACCTAGCATCTCTGGTGTCGTAGAGGAAAGACCACTTCTCCTTTGGCTCTGTCTCAATCCAGTGCCCTCCGGTGTCATAGAGCAAGCACCTCATCCGTGTACCCTCAGGGTTTGGGTGCTCAAGAATGATAAACGAAAAATTGCTCAAATCAACACTAGATGGACCGTTACGAATTTGATCATTTTTATAGAAAAGTCTAAGTCTTATAGGACATAACTGCAACCTAACAAAAATATATCAAATAAATTATCAACTTATTTTCCCTGTTAATTAGAAATTACATTTATCTAATGTGACTAACTTAGTATTGCTTAACGTAATGCTCAATTATTTTCCCTAAAATGTGACCTATTATAATCTTCATTACCTAAAATCTACATATATATATATATTATTTTCTTAAACTAATACTCAAAATAAAATTCGTTGTGACCTAAAATATAACCTATCATCATTTTCTCCAATCCGTAATTAAACGTTACATATATACATATGAAGCAAAATACATAATTTCTAATCCATAATTAAATCCGTAATTAAAAAATTACAAATAATTTTTTTACCTTTATCTTCTTCTTCCTCCTTCCTTTTTCTTCCTCCTCCCACTTCTTCCTTCTTCTCCCTTCTTCTTCCTCTTCGTCTTCCCTCTTCTTCCTCTTCTTCTCTCCCAACAGGCCTCCTCCCTCTCCCTGCCGAACGCGCGGCCTCTCTCCTCCCACTCATGTGCGTCGGCCTCTCTCTCCTCCCCACGTGCTTGGTGATAGTGTCAAAGATTTCGACTGACAGAGAGAAGGAGGCGCAGGGCATCATGGGCAGACTGTACAACAATTTTTGCTGGACGGTTGAACAATAATTATAATTTTCGTGATCTGGTCTAGCAAAAATTATTTTTACCGCAATGGTCCTTCGAAAATTATTTTTGCTATATTGTCTTTTGATTCTTGCCTTCGATTGGTCATGCATGAAATTATTTACAATTCAATGCATACATACCAACTCTCAAGCTTTCTTCCATTTCTCAAAGCCTCTTTCTAGAGTGGAGTGCTTGCATATTTTGTAAGTTAGAGTTTTACCGAGGTCATTAATACAATGTAGTATGATTTGTTCATATTAGATGATGCAACGGTTGAAGTGGATTCTGCAGAATATGGATAACATCAAACTCTAAACTGTCTCAGTTGGAATGGTAAGTCGGTGCTAATTACCAGGGAGAAAATCCAGAACAGATTTATATTTCCCGTTGTGGTTTCAAACGCAGAAAACAGATTTTGTGCGGGTTTTCTTTCTCTTTGATTCTTTAGAAGCTCCTGTTGAATTCAGTAAGGTTGGGTTTCCTGAATTATCATGGGTAGTTTCTTTATCATTGTGCAGCCAACCACTGTTGGTGCAATGAATCTCGTACGACATATTATTACTGGTAAATGCTCTGGGTTTTGTCTCGGTCTTTGTTTCGTGTGTTTGAATTTCTTGCTATCTTGCTACTTCGAGCATGGATTTTTATGGTAAATTTTCCATGAATTATTTAACTCTTAACTTTGAGTCACATGAGGAACATGCGGTGATGTAGATAAAGATGTAGATGTAGCCGTAGCAGGTGGACGAGCTGCCAACATTGAAGAAAATGGCAGCAATCCAGAACCACGCAGATGAGTCTCCTCCGAGCGTAGCTTCGTGAGAGCATCCACAAGTGTGAAACTCGTGCAAGCAGTTGAGCCCGATGCTGCTCAAACTCCAGACGAAGGCAAGTCAGGAACTCGAAGGGAGCATAAAAAATTACATTCATCATGTAGATCCAAGCACCACTGATAAGAGTGGCAACCTACAACACAAAGAGAGTCTAACTAATGCCACACAACCATCATATAAGAATAGAACACATCAATTGTGACATCACTCTGCTGAAGAGATTGCTCCTAGCGAACAACAGACATATAGTGAGTATTCCCAGATGACTCATAGGTTTGACGAAGATAAGTTCACATCTGAAGACGGCAGATAAACCAACAATCTCAGAAGATATTCTGGGCTCCACACTAGCAACTAGAATAAACGTTGCATGAGCATCATCATTCATCAACTTAGCATATTCAGATAATTGATCAAGGTACTACTTTAAAGCTTCGTGGTAGGCGGAGATAGTCGTATCATACGTAGTGGTGGCGACTTTAGTATCTACTTTGTCGACAGATGGCTGCACGGGCTCTATCAGAAGCTCAAGAGAAAGCAGATAAGGAATGTTGCCACAGAGAATGCTCCAAAGACGAAGCCTAATCATGTGAATGCGTATCTATTGTGCAAATAACCCCTTATAATCTAAGGATACTACAAAGAGCAATATATATCTAACAGTTTTAACTTCAAACTCTATTGCGACTTTAATTTTGATCCTTGCATATTTATCATCGACCAATTTCTAAATCTAGTGCCATCAAACTTCCATGCCGTCCAGTGCTAGAAGGGTGATGGTTCAATGAGCTTTCAGGCAAACATTCAATTTCTTCACTAGCATGCTCAATCAATTGTTCTCTCCAGGTGCGCCGTATAGATCTCAACTTTTCAGACACTTCTGTCATCAATGGCCGTTCTTCACCCTTCATATTCAAGCAACACTTTGCGAGTTCAGCAACTTCCTGGAGTAGCTCTATTCTGACACCCAATATATTCCTATCCAAGATGGATTGAAGTTTGTTCTCTTTCAATGCCAGAAGGAAGGATGATGAGAGGCTTTTCTTTTCATCAGTACTGTCAGAATAAATTGCTGTCTTCCTCGTAATCAGCTCTAGAAGCACTACTCCAAAACTATAAACATCACTTTTCTCTGTTAGTTGACGCTCTTGTAAGTATTCAGGGTCTAGATAACCCAGAGTTCCCTGTACCGTTGTCAGAAATTGTATTTCATCCTTGGGAAGCATTCTTGATGCTCCAAAATCAGTAACTTTCGCTATGTAGTTGTCGCCTAGGAGAATGTTTGGAGATTTTACATCTCCATGAACTATGGGAGGGGATGCTGCTGAGTGCAGATATGCTAATGCTTCTGCAGATTCCTGGGCAATCCTAAGACGAGTATCCAGTGAAATGGATGGTCTTCTGCATCTTCCATGCATCAGATCGAATAGAGTGCCGTTCGGGATAAACTCATAGACCAACATGGGAACTTCCACTTCTAAGCAACAACCGAGAAGCCTCACTACATTCCTGTGGTTGATCTGTGAAAGTATAATCATCTCTTGCACAAAATCATCTTTTTGAACCGTGTTCATGATCTTTGAGCGCTTGATGGCTACTACTCTGTTGTCTTTTAGAACTCCCTTGTAAACAGTGCCATAGCCGCCTCTCCCTACTTCCATGCTTGAGTCAAAATTGTTTGTTGCATGCTCTAGTTCTTCTGTCGTGAATATTCTTACTGTATCAACTTGCTTCGACCTGATTCGGTCATATAACAGGAGACCACCATTTTGTTGGAAGAATATTTTCTTTTCTCTTGTCAGCTTTCTCTTGTGACATTCAATCAGAAGGGCAAAAATGCAGATAAGCAGAAGTATAATGCATGACGAAATACCTGCAAAGAAAAATATTCTTTCAGTTATTTGATCATCTGCATGTATCACCTAATTTGGATATGCAGAACCTGTGCCTCCTTTTCTTTTGTGGATTTCAGAAAATTGTAGACTGTCCCTTTGTATCTTTATACTTTGATAGATTTCCCCTATGTTTTATAAGTATTTAATTTACCATGCGTGTCTTTCATCATGTGTAAGACTACTACTTATGGTTCTACACCTTAGGTTTATTCTTATGTGAACTGCATATCCTAGGACATAGTACATCCTCTCTGCTTTGTTCTGCAGTATTTTGGTTACCACACCTTTGTGATCACTTGCTATAATGCTCCATAATCTATTACCTACTTTAAATTAAATAACTAACTAGGACTGAACCCACATGTTGTTGTGAGAATAATGGCGAAATAATTGTTATGCAAATTATATGAAATAATCATTTATTGATTTTGTATGTGAAAGAGACCTAGAGAGAAGTTTTATCTTGGCATTCCTTAGAAGTCCATGTAAAGTTCTAGCGCTATAATGTTCCACACCCTTTTGTGCCATCTTTTGTACTCAACTTTAATACAGAGGTAATAGATTGCTAGAGACAATTGTATTGCTACAAGGACCATATATTGGTCGTGTTGGCTCGAGTACTGAAATTTTGAAAAAGAATGCTTAAAGTATTCTTCTGTCAACCGATTCGCCTTTGGCTGCTACCTAAGGGAAAAGAAGGTAAGCTTCTACTAAGCTTTCAGAGTCTATTCAGGCTGATTCCATGCCACTAATGCCTTGTATATCCACTACACCACTGACTTATCCATGCTATTCTGATAGCAGTACTGAAATGTTTGGAGTACAGGGAAATTACCTATAAACATTTTTGTCAATTTCGCTCTTTCTGAAGCTGCAATCGGACTACAGGTTTGTCGCTTTGGATCTATGCTGTAAGTCCCAGAAGGGCAGGAACAATTGTAACCCCCAATTGTGTTACTGCAAATTCCATGGCACATATACTGATCTCGAATTTGGCACTCGTTAATATCTGCAAACATCATACAAGAGTAGAGATTAACTGAAGATCAATGAACAGGTAACTTGGGATGAACTTTGAAGAACAGAGTGAATTCCAGAGAGTTGCTGACCTTGACACCCATCTGCCAGATAGGGGTTGCCTGCAAAGCCATTGCTGCAGTTACACAGGTACCCTGTAGCATTTGGTGACTCGATGCACTGGCTGTTCATGCTAATGCAGGCATATGATGACATGTTCTTAACTGCTTCATCACAGGATTCTCTTCCAACAACCCAGTCAAGCACAGAAGGAACTCCATCCTTGTACTTTTCTGTTAACTTGTTATCCTCGAGATAAGAAGCCTCAAACTTGAACCAATCCTGCTCGGCGACAAAGGCATAGCTGCATGGGTTGAAGTCAAGTACCTCAGAATTGTTGTACCTCTCATCGAAGGTTGTGTTGAAGGAACTAAGGTTCGGTGCAATGGATGTCTGGCAACAGCCCATGCCAGAGCACTGGCCGCTATGATCCACGCTTTGCTTGTCCAGGCACATGGAGAAGCACCCAGCTCCAGCCCTGTACTCGTTCTTGTTGTAGCCTCCCAAGAAAGCAAGTGTGTTGCATCCAACCGCTGTTAACTTGTTTGCCTTGCTGGATATAGTGAACAACTCAGCAGTAGTTGTTGAGGCCCATCCATTTGTGATCGAGCCGTTGTAATAGCACTTGGAGGCAATCAAGGTGCTGACTCGAGCCTGCCCTCCTAGCAGGCTGATGTTGTAGATCTCCATTCGGCTGCTTGAGTTATGCATGAAAGTGCGGTTACTCTCGCACGAAACGTCGAACCCTGGACCATGGTAGCAACCGGGACCGATGCCGAAGGGGTAGGGGATTGTGAGGTTGCCACATGTTTCTCTGCAGCCAGGCCTTGCCATCCTCGACGCTGTGCTGCTCTTGATGGATGCTATCAGCAGCAGGGTGGATGCAAAGATTAGACGCGGTAGCATTCCAGCCATTTCTTTCTATGTGTTTCTCTTTCTGCTTGCCCTTGGATATATCCAGTTCTCCTTCTCTATAGTCTGAGCTATGCTTATATAGTGAACCAGAGCCAGACTTTGGGCTCTTATTCTTGGCTTATCGTTCTAGTACGGATCGTATTGCATCCAGTCAGAGTATAGACTCGGTCAGAAGAAATGATTTCAACTAGGATAGCACGCGCATATACATTTTGCATTGACAAATTATGCTGTATTTTCCTTTGTGCTGTTCTTCGGTCAGCTGGAACGGGTCCAACTTTTCATGGTCACATCGCGTGAGAATGCTGGAATTAGTTTCTTTTCTCACTTTTTTTTGTTGATATGTCATATTCAAGCAGACGTTTCGACGTGACGTTGTTGACACGGTGATACCAGGCACCAGCTCAATTACCGTTTTTTCCTTTGATCTGGATGCATTGGCTTTTCCTCGAAGCATCTTGCTGCCTAACAGAAGACCTGGTGCTCAGATTCTTATTCCGTCAATGGAGCTTATTCTAACCTGTTGGCTTCTTGTCCTTGTTTTGTCAGTGTCGCATCTGTACAGCGATGGACTTTATGAGAAAATCACCTTACGATACGCCAATTGGCATATGCTTCCAGGTGAGGTGAGAGCCCCGTCATGTCTGCAAACGAAATTTAGGAGACTTGGCCTCTCTTGGTTGCAATCAGAAAGCAGACAGGATTCGCGGGTAATTCTGTGATTGACCCGGCAACGGACTCCCCAGACGTCTCTCTGCCGGGCCCCGACAACATTTGATGTGGTCGCTGCGATTTGGTCAAGTCGTGAGAAGAGAACAAAACGAAGAAAACTACTGTAGTTGCCTCCTGCCACTTACGTTAAAAAAAGAAACATACTGTAGTTGCCGTGGCCATTGGGCACTCATCCTGAGATTAATCGAAGAAACGAACGATATCGCCATGTTTAATATCAAAAGACCTGTCCTCTCGTCTCGACTATTCTGTTCACTCTGTCTCTAATTCTGTTTGAGCTAGTAGTACTATAGGGAGCAGTGCAATAATCCAACCAATCAGTCTCTTAATGAAATACGTGCTTTGAGGAAAAAGATCCAGACAATCGATGACACGTGTTGGTGAACTGTACCAACAATTTGATAGCGGTTCAACTCTGAATGAATGTCGCACAAACTATTTTCCGAGGTGACACGTGCAACAAATACAACGCTCCCTAAAAATTCTGAAGACACGACACATACAGAAGCATCAGCTTTAAGGGGACAGCACTAAGCTTTAAGGAGAAAGCAGAGCCAACGAAACGCGTGCTCCACCGATCTTCTCAAGAACAAAGGTGAATTAAACAAAAATGGAGAAGCTTGCTGAGCTTGCTTGCCTTGGAGGAGAATGTCGATGGTGCCAGATTCTCAACAAAGCAGCCACCGCGCCACTGGCTAACACAAACCCTTTTTTTATGAAACTGGAGGGACTTAGTCCTACAGATTTATAATATATTAGAACACTGGAAAGAAAGGGTAAAAAAAGAATTAGGGATGGAAAAAAGAAAAAGAATCAAAAGATTACATCCTCAAGTTTATCCATTCAGAGAGTTGATCAAGGTACACTTTTTTTATCCTCTGAGTAACCAATCTTAACTCATAGAAGAACCTATTTCTGCATTGCAAAATAGTTGGGTCCACATTGTTGTTGATCCAATCATTTCTGGATGTCCAAATGCTCAACACATATGGATGATAATCTCCATATAGAAAGGTTGCTGAATTGCTCTTTTCAAAAAAAGCCAAATTCTGTCACGGTTAACCATTTGAGGCGGGGTTATGCCAATGGAGAGCCAGCATGCCTTTGCAAAGTTACATTTGAGAAAAAGATGCATGATAGTTTCTTCTCTCTGCCAAATGCATAGCTCACAATTATAGTCGTCCAAAGCCATGTTCCTTCTGCGTAACATACCTCTAGAATTTAGTCTGTCTTTGAGAAGCAACCAGAAGAAGACTTTGTGTTTCTTTTGACAATAAGATTTCCAAATCCAATTAAAAGCAGGATGAATCTGAGAATGCTCCATAAGACTGATATAAACTCTTTTGAAAGAGAAGGTACCATTGCCCCAAATGTAAGTCCATGAATCTGGCCTTGTAGAAAGATGTATGTCCTCAATTTTGTTGCACAGCAAATGAAGCTAATCAAACGCTTGATCTTAGAGGGGGAGGTGGAACAGGTCAAGAAGAGTAGTTCTATTGATTGTTGAGTTTAGGGAGATGTTAGGCACCTTAACAAAAGAGTAAAGTTCCAGAAAGGAGTGCATAGGAACCACACCATCCCACAGATCTTTACAGAAGTGAACAGAAAAGCCATTTCCAATTTGAGCAACTGCTATCCCCTTGTATACATCCATCAGCCTTATAATACTTCTCCACCAGAAAGAACCCTTTTTGTTGATACCAGGAACCCTCCAATTTGTATAGTAGTTGTCCCAGATCATCTGAATCCAAGGAAGGTTTTGTTTATTGAAGAACTTGTCCAAATTTTTCAGAAGAAAAGCTTCATTTTGGACTCTAAGTTTTATAACACCAAGACCCCCTTCACGTTTTGGTCTACACACCATATCCCAGGCTGCAAGAGGTTGCTTCTTAGCATTCAGATCTGAGCCCCTCTACAGACAATGCTTTCTATATTTGTCAATTTGATTGATCACCGTGATGGGCAGCTTAAGAGTACATATGTAAAAGGTTGGGAGGGAGGTCAAGCAGGAATTGACCATTTCTAATTTGCCTCCGTGAGTGAGGAAAGAGGAACAGCTAACCAATCTCCGTTCAATTCTCTGTACCAAAGGAAGACGGTTGTGCTAAACCTGACACAAACCTTGAGCGCTAAACCTGAAACGGTGCTCGAATAGAAGAGGGCAGTGCTTCGATGATACGATGGAGAGTGCTTGCACCAGCTATTTTGCTTGCTTTTCCCATCATGTGAAAATGATGTATGGGTATACTTTGTAGGATCGATTATTCACTAGTTAGGTAGTCAGAGGGGTTGAATGATTGCGGAATCTAAAATCAATTTTTTTTCATGATTAAAAATTCACCTTACATAACTCCACCATGTTTTAAAACTTAGTAAAATACTTTGAAAGAAGGACCCATTGACTTGAAATATTCGCAGTGGAAGGTAGACAAAATTTCACAACTCATTCAACAAGAATCATGTCAATCAGATGTCCGGATCTTAGGATATGATCCCCGAAAGCAATACCGTGTAGTACAATAAGGAAATAATTAACTCTACAAACATGAAGATTATGTTGGTACGGTGATCCCAGACTAACTGTTTTGACTGAGCAAAGAGAGACACCCTCACGTATGATCCCAGACTAACTGTTTTGACTGAGCAAAGAGAGAGACACCCTCACGTATGCGCGCATGATCGGAAGTGCCACAACCGTTCCCTGACCGCCCGTGCTATAAAGATGGGTCACGATTCCTAACGACTGAAAATGAATGGGATAGTAAGTTGACCTAAAACTAGAACCCACCGATCGGGAAAAAGCACGTCAGCGGAAAGAAGACCACCGCCACCATTGCATGACTGCATCGACGAGTTCATGGGTTACACCAACACCATCGACATCAGCAACATGCCTGCACCGAGCAGGCACAAGTCATCAGAGACCTTAGGGGCATCTTCTCCATCGGGTTAGTCATATTGTATCTAACGACGGAATTGGGTGTTTATGTAATTAGACTAAGCTTGATCATGTCTTACATTAGATTAACACTAACATGGTATCGGAGCGTAATGGCCTAATTCATGAACCCTATCCTCAGATTAATGCACATTTTCATGTTTAATCCCTGTTTTAGCCTCGGTTAGCATATAGAAGGAGGGGATCAAGCGGCTCATGAAACCCTAAGAAAGTTCCCCTCCCGAAACCTTAATGTTTCACCCCAAATCTGAGAACCCTATCAAGAATCCCAAATCGCAAACTCTAGATTAGATAGCGGCGGTAAAGTACTTACCTTTTTTGTTGATGATGTTGTTCACCACCAAGTCATCGCTGTGTTGCTTCCTTTTACAAATCACCGTAGCTGCCATACACCTTAGCCCCTGCCGCCTCGCCCGCGATCAGGGACCCCACTTGTCATCGTCACCCTCGTGCGCGCTGGCAAGGAAGAAGAGGCTCGGTAGCACCGTAAACCTCACTATCGGGGACTCCGTCGCCTTGTTGTTTCAACTCGCCGCACCACCACAGATCCACTCGACGGAGCCACACCAAACCTCGGTCGCACGCGTGCTCCAGCGAGATGGATAGTTGTCTTGGCCCGTTAGCTTCAGGCCGAAAAAGCATAAAGTGGGCCGTTTTAATTTTGTTTTAATTCCTGATTTTTTCTTATGTTGGGCCTGATTTAGTTATTGTGCTGAATAAAAGCAATTTTGGGTTATTTTCAGTGCAATTCACAAGATTTTTTACTTCTTAATTATATTTTATGCACTGTTAATTATTATTTATTTTCCAAATAGATGTTTTGATTTATGTAATTTTTAATAATATCTGGTTGCCCAAAATGGTGCAATTATTTTATGATAATTGAGGGATGCTCAAATATAGTTAATGTTGACTTTAAGCGACTATTTTTGGCCTCTTATGATTAAGTTTGTCTCAAATCAAAATGGAACCAATGGGAAATTTTGATTTGGGACTATAACCAAATTATGGGCATTAATATACTTAATGTTGACTTTTCGGGGTTGTATTCCAACTGAAGTTGTTTATAATCACGAATTGTCAGAATTTATTGCCCACCAATGAACTATTTTTTTATGTCCCTAGGCCATAATTAATGGGCCCATTTTTGGACATAAGATTTAGGCTGACCTTTTTTGATATTTCTCAACTGGGCCACAAATCACATTTTAGTGCATTTCAGGAATAAGCTAAGATGGGATTAATTAATTAATTAATCATTATGATTCTCCTGAGTTATTTAATTAATTCCACATGTGTTTTTATTGTCAAGAATTTTCTTATGCTTTAATTTTTCCCTGAATTGTGTGTTGTAGTTTTTCCCTCCATATTTTAATTCAGTATTTATATGTTTCCTATTAATTAAGGTTTTCTTTTAATGATTATGCTTCCGTATTTATTTAATCACTTGTATAGATTCAAATTATGTGATGTTTTATTTTAATAATCATGCTTCCACATTTAAGTAATTAACATTTATTGTTTAGTAATTATGATCATGTGTTGATTAAACTTGTCTCCGATCAATATGTTTAGTAATTATAATCATAATATGATTATGATTAGTTGACTCATGTGTCATTTAATAAATTTTTAAAATTATTTAATTTATTAAGTCATCTTGTCTCAAGCATTTATGTGATCATGATTGTGTAATAATTAAGTTGTCTCTAATTAAGATGGAACTAATGAGAAGTCTTAATTAGAAATTTGATGTTGTTTGGAGATTATGTCATGGCACACGATTACATTCTGACCAACGTTGATTGTAGTCATGTGTCATTCCCATAATTTTTTTAATCAAAATGGAACCAACGAGAAATTTAAGTTAGAGATTTCATGTTGATTTAAGGATTATGTTTTATGGCTCATGATTATATACTGGCCAACATTGTTTGTGGTCATTTACCATCTCCATTAGTGAGTCTAGTTATTCTTCGTTTTCTGCCAAGAGGTCACACGAAGCTGGACTGTTGTTTTGTTCCTCATGTTAAGTTCTTCTCTGTTTCTACCCAACGATGAAGCGAATTTGAATTGTTAAGATTTGTTATTAGCATGTTATTAACCTGACCAGGGTAGGGCTAATTTCATGATAGATAATTATTCATAGTTCTGTGGATATTAAAGTAATGATCTTTGATATGTCCCTATTATCAATTCAACCATAAGTTCTCCGCATGTTCCTAGTATCTTAATAATAGAATAAGGTAAATATTATTGTTAGGAGATGATCATTCTTGAGGTTATGTATATTGGTTACGCACACAAACCAAATGATAATGATTGGCTCCCATTAGAGAAGCCATTAATGATTAAAACATTGATGTAAATCAATGAATTTTCAGTTCGCTAAAGACTAGTGGGAGGAATCTAAACAAGTGTCCCTTATGATCATACAATTTAGAATCTAGTGTAGCAATCCTCGAGTTAAATTAAGATTGTCTGGCTCCTCAAAAGTCCTTGCCAGTACATTGATCATACAAGTGCTCAGAGGTTAATGAGCTAGGACATGAAGAATTATAGAAGCCTTTCTAATTCACTTTATTACGTCATTCTTTTCTAATATGATCAACAATACAGAATGAGAAGTGAACTATGATTGTGCCCATGAATATATGCATTCATAAAGAAAGTTGGTGAGATACTAAGATAAAAGATTATATTTATGTTGCCAGCATTACCTCAAGACTATAAAAGTTTTAAAGTGAAGTTTTAGAGAATGGATAGGAGGCTAATATTGAAGCTATTGGAAGGTTTCCATCAGTACTAAATTATGTTATCACCCTATATTCTAATAATGTAATTTATGTCCCCATTATGAGAAGTAATTTCCTTGTGGTTCACTCTTATGAATTATTTGGGGAATATTAAACAAATTTTTAACTCTATTGACTTCACTTAAAGTCAAATATTTATGAGAGTTAATCAAAATTGTGGCATTGATACTTATGCCACATTTCAAGGGGGAGAATTGAATGTCTCATTAAGAAAGAAAATGCTTCATTATGTGAGACATACCCCATAACAAAATTTATTACCTATGCATACCTTATGAAAGTATTAAGGACAACTGTGCATACTAGTTAGTATCCCAGCCAATCAGTACCAATATCTTATGTTTTGGAAAAATACCGAGCTTCAATCTTAATACTTATGTGCATGGGATTGACAAGCTTCCATCGAGACTAAAAGGTATTATTATTATTGTCAAAGCCATACCACTGAGTTTGTAGAAATGTTGATTTCAGTGGGAGCTCTGAGGCAAGGAAAACTATACTTGAGGACAACCTGGCTTATGTTTTATATAGACGATATCTAGTTGACTATCAGCAATAGGGATATTAATGTTTAAGACCCAAAGATTTCTTTTCTCTTCTAGGTATTATGATTGTCTTGGTGATGTCTCTCATGTTTTGACTATTAAAATTCACCAAGATAGGTTCAATAATAAAGGAGTTTACTCTGATTATTGAGGGCGATAAGAGTTTTTCTTACACTACCGCTGTCATGAATATTATGTATACTTAAGTTTATATGCGCCCTCATTAATGTTTGTAACCGCGAAACTTGGCAGATATTAATTCAGGACTGGACCACTAGAAAACTACTAAAGACGACTCTACGTTATGCATAGGGTGCTAATGATTATATGCTCACATATAAGAAGTCTTATAACCATAAAGTTGTGCGTTAATCAGATGTCAATTTTCCAAGGTGTGTTGATATTAAGAAATCTACATCAAGTCAAATCTTCAATCTTGTAGGAGGAGCCATATTGTGGAATGGATCTAACCAATTTCTTAAGAACAAATATTCTTTTTCTTTTTTTTCTTTTAGCTTAAGATTCTATCCTAGAACTTTTATGTTAGAATGCAATTTTGTTTCGAGTAACAACTTGTCAAGTGGCGCTGCCAAACATATGACATTGTGAAAGATGGACTCAAAATCAAATTGTCTTGGTGATGTCTCTCATGTTTTGACTATTAAAATTCACCAAAATAGGTTCAACAATAAGAGTTAAGTATTATGTTCAGCATATAAGTGTTATGCATCATGTTTAGCTTAATGATTCCCCTATCTCAAAATTAGTGCCGGCATAAGACTAATAGAGAACCTATACTTCCGGGACAAATTGAGATCTAAAATTTTGAATATGGAACTACAAAGTTTGTTTTCACCTTTTCAATGTGCATATAATGACAAATGAAAACAAACTGCACAAAAGGATCATAAGTGTATAAGCCATCTTCTAAATAAGTATAAGTGATTATCCTATCGAGATAGAGTAGTACACTATAGATGCTGAGGTTTCAGTAGTGTCCTATTAACTATTGTAACATTGTATCGTGGTGTGTTGTTCTATTGAGTATAGAGCTTATGAAGTTAGCCTTTTAATCAATTGGGAGAATGTTGGTACGGTGATCTTAGGCTAACTATTTTGACCGAGCAAATAGGGAGACACCCTCATGTATACATGCATATTGGAAGCGCCACAACCATTCCGTTGGCTTGGTCCCTAGCCGCCCATGCTATAAAGATGGATCATGATTCCTAATGACTGAGAATGAATGAGACAATATGTTGACCGAAAACTTGAACCCAGCGATAAGGAAAAGCATGATAGTGGATAGAAGACCACCTCCACCATTGCAGGACTACATTGGCGAGTTTGTGGGCTAAACCGATGTCGAGACCGGTTCAAGAAACAAACCAATCTCATCTATGTGCTAAGCCTAGGAATCAATCATAACACATAGTGACTTCATTGATAATAATCATTACAATATCCAAACTTAATCAAATAAACTATCTTACAAAAGTGACATTTGGGGGTCAAAGAACCAATTAAACTCTGCAGTGGAAGTAAACAAATTACAAAAACTCTAATCCTTTACGACTCTTCCATAGGCATCATTGACGTAGAAAGCATCTTAGAACGATCCACCTTCAGCATACTCCTCAATACCTTCAACTGAGTATTTGGTGATAGTAAGAGTGAGCACTTGTCTTACTCAGCAAATTGTGAAGGAAATAGTATGCATATGAAGGTTTGACATGAATAAGGCTAATATGGCTCTCTTACATAAATCAGCATTTAAGTAAAAAAAATATTTGAAAAGCAATAATAATTAAGTGAATAACAAACTACCTCAAGACTCCATCCATCTTGACTTAACCAACTAACTAACACCTCAACCAAAATTTTCATCCACTAATGTTGAATCCTCAATCATAGTTCCCACCACTATGACTGACCATCCTCAACTATGATTCCCACCATCACTGTTGACCTGGCTAACCAAAACATCAAGTTATAATCATGGTAGGTTTTCAGTGCCGCTCATGACCGTGAGCACGGCTGAATATTCAGTTTTAACTCTATAGAGGTTGTACTTTATCCACAAGACGTTTCATCCCATTTTGCCGAGCATCCATTGGCCGATGGAGAACTCTTACACACTACTGAGGTGTACTAGGAATCCACTATAAAGCCTTTACAATAAACCTCTCAGCACATATCTATCCACTAAGGTTTCACTACCACGTGATTTCACCTCAATAATGAAAGCCCCCTCTCGCACCTTTTGGATTCTAAGATATCATCCATTCACCGCTCTTCTGCTTGGTCTACACTATGTTGAGAGTAAGCAAATTACTTGCCTAGGCCCATCCCATACCAGGCTTGTAGTTGTGCTATAAACACCAAAAAGTCACACCACAAACCGGTCCTTAGATTTGAGCAAGACTACCAATTTCCCAATCATACATCTCATCATACCACCTGCTCAAATCCCTATACCATGTTTCTACAAAAAATATTCCATCATATTTTATCATTGTTGCATAGGACCATTATCAAGTTCATGGAACAATTATCATGATTACCATCCCAAATCAAGGCTAAGCATCATCTACCCATCCATAACCCAAAACCATACTATGGCGACAAGGATGATAAGGGAAAAAGTAGGGTAATGCCTCACTCTTTGGATTCCTAATAAATTATTAGTATGCATGTTTATAAAATAAAATATTTATAAAACTGGGATAAAAATGATCAAGAACACAACTTGCCTTCACTAAACTCAGTTGGGTCTTCAAAATCTTGATCCTGCAGACCTTCTAGCTCCTCCTGAATGTTGGCATCTACTCGCAACATACGCGGAAAAATAACAACACATAAACACCAAGATCCAAAAAGAACTAAAAATCACACAACAAACATCACCACTCACAAGATTACACTTGTCTAGACAATTAGGTGAAAGAATGGGTCAGAACAAAGCTACGGTTGACAAGTTATGATTTTCTAAAGATTAAAATATGACTAGAAAGATTATATACAGATGAAATTATATTGCTAGGATTTTCTAGCATTCTTCCAAAGCCATCTAGGTTTTTCTGGGATTTTTCTAGCATTTATTTGAATTATAAAACTATTTAAAACTATTAAACATAATTAAATATACTATAAACATTATTAAACATTTTAGAAATTAATTTACTAATTATTATTATTTTATAGAATTATTTTTCTTCTGGAAAACTATTTATTGCGTAATATTTACTAATTATGATGTCATCCAACAATTAAAAAGAAGAAGAAAAGCTGATTGGGCTGCTAACTCAGTGATCTATGTTGACATGGCACTACGCGTCGAATGCGTGTGCCTATGTGGCTACCACGTCACTGGCTGATTGGGTTAAAAAACGAAGGGGTATGGTCGATCTAATCTCAGCCATGGGTTCCGGATCCGATGGCTCACATCACTCAGCTCTCATCTAAATGGCGGCACAATGGCGGAGACAGCTTCCACTGTGGCGCATTGCGGGACCCTCACCGAAATGATGCTCGAGTGACATAAACTCGACAACGAGCGACGAAAGAGGAACACATGCTCATAGGGAACTCACCTAGACTCTTGTTGAAGCTTGGGGAAGACTCTAGCTAGGTCAGCGATGGCGCACGGTGGCGGTTCTCCTGGGTCGGCGCCGTGGATGAAGCTTCGATGACAATCAACGATCAAGCTTGCCTTTGGAAGCTTCCTTTCACTCCTGCGGTGCTAGCAAAACGCTCGACAGTGAAATTGGCTATGTCGATCGAGATCGACAGTGATGGCTTTCTTCACTAAAGCGGTGACAGATGAAGCTATGCGGCGGTTCTTGAGCTCTAAACTGATGGCTGCTTTGGGATGCTCTAGGGAAGAGGTCTCGGGTTCCTTATATACCTAGAAGAGATAGGGCTCGTGGGTAATTCAGACTCGATTTGAATGGCGACATGGTCGATTTGAATTCAAATCCATTGAAGATAAGGCGTCCTTGGCTGTGATTCTTGCTTATATGTAGCTGGCAAGCTTCTAGAAGATCTTCTCCTTCATATGCACGTCGGTTTTGCTCCTTGGCCCGTGGACGGCTTGGATTTTCCTGGTGGCATAGCTCGGTGGCATGAGACATCGAGGGAGAGGGGGAGCTGGAGGTTGAGGATGACTGGGTGGGCCGAACAAACGGGTTGGGCTGCGGCCCAGAGAAAAGAGAAGAGAGGGTGATAGCTGGGCTGGTTAGATCAGGCCGAAATTGAGAGAAGAGAGGTGCGCTGAGGCCTATTTCATTCTAAAAGATTTTCCTTTTTCCTCTCATGTATATACACATGTATATTATACTTATACATCATATATACCACATATATATATACTAGCTCACAACATTAAGCAATCAATCGAGCAATCAAATATATACATATATATATACTCTTCAGATTATTTAACTTTGCAAATTCTTTTATTTCTTTTGCAAAGTTTTATAGTTTCTTGGTTTTGGCCTGTTACAACCGACACCATCGACATCAACAACATGCCTGCACACATGTGTCGTCAGCGGCCTTAGGGGCATCTTCTCCATTGGGTTAGTCATGTTGTATCTAATGACGGAATTGGGTGTTCATGTAATTATGCTAGCTTGATCATGTATTACATTAGATTAACATTAATAGATTATCAACACATTATCTTGAAAACTTCATCTTTATTGCCCAGAAGTATTCACAAGATGCCTCACAGAAAGCATAAAAAATAACTCTAGAAAAATCTCTATTTTCCTCTCCTAAATCTCTCTCTCTCTCTCTCTCTCTCTCTCCTCTCTCGAGTTAGGTTGCCTTCTTGCTTGGGATACACAAACAACTGCCCCAACATCTTCTTTTGTTCCCCAGGCCAGCCTGGCCCAAAACCAACTTAGTTTTAGAATTTTTTTCTATATTTTCTAAAAAAATCACAAAACTATGCAACCATTTTGAAATTTGACCGAAATAGACTCTTCCAATCCATTTAGTGGGTGAGAAGTAAAAATTGGCCACTGAATGGGCAGGAAGTTGACGTGAATGCTAGCATGGATAGGAGGGTAGCAGAGGCATTTCTTGCCCGTTTGATGGGTCAGAAGTATCTTCATCCCATCCAACGGGTGGGAAGAGTCATGGGCCCCACAACACCGTCCTCGAGCCCATCCCGTAGGTGGAAAATGGTAGGGGCCTGTAGCACCAGCCTCCAGCACATCTAGCAGGCTAGAGCGGCAGGGACCCCACAGCGCTGGCCTCCCACCCTTCCAATGGGTGCAAAGTGGGGCGGGCCTTGAGGCACCGACCTCCTACTGACTTTACTTTTTTTCTTTATTTTGTTCTATTACTATAAATATCTTTTTCTTGTATGTTAAAGGCCGTGGCTTTCCCTATGTCGGTTCAAAAGTGGTTGGCAGTTGTTTTTGTTAAAACAATTAGTACATCGGATAAACCATGCTAATTCGCTTACTTTGAACAGGGATTCTACTATGTGGAGCATGGATATTTCCCCCTTCTCACATGCGCTACTTCATGCTCCTTGCCTTCTTGGTAGCGCAGGAGAGCATGACGCCTCTAAAGTAGTTCCACACACCTGCGAAGTTCCTCCTCCTCCCAGAGACGGCATTCCTGCCGCCTCTAAAGATCCTTAACATGCCACTTGTTTTCCTGTTCTCACCGCTGAGGTTCCTCTTGCTGCTCCTGACATGCCTCTTGCTTCTAGTGTGCTTCCTTCATCCTGATCTCATACTCCCATTTGGTTTTGGCCTCTCTGATCCATCCCCCATTGTACGATGGCCTCACCATGTTGATGCATTGCTTGCAGCGATAAGGTTGTTGTTGATAAACATGGCGTTAGGAGTGTAGTTTAGAATATAGAATTGGCAAGTGCGAAAGAGTGGGAAAGAGGGACACACCATGAAATCAGGGTCAATTCCAGGACACCTGAAGAACCTCCTACCAGATGTCTCCACATCGAAGGACGTCGATATCTGGGCTGGGTTACCACATAAGTACAATGGATGCTCACGCCAGTGTAGCACTCGAGGGGGTGGTTCCTCTAGAAATCAATGGCACCCTTGTAAGATATAACATTACAATTTTGATATTAGTAAATTTATAATGAATAAATAAAGTAACAAAAAAGTAATGAAATAGTTATACAAAAGTAGTTAAATTTGAATTAGAATCAATTTAAGTTAAACATAAATAAATAGAAAATCGAGACTGCTATTTCTCTCCCTCTTCATTTCTTTTTCTATTTCAATAGGACAGTTGCTTGGAGCCCTCTATCGTGATGCTAATGGAGGACTAAAGCTAGAAAAATAACCAGATGTAGGTTACAAACAAAGTAGAATAAATGTGCACAATATTTGATAAAAAGTAGTCCCTAAATATGTCCCGCTTTGGGACGATCCCATATGCTCCCTAGGTCTCGGTGCCCTGGGGCCTTGTGCTCTGAAATGGTCCACTGAGTACGTGAGTGGGTCCGATGGGATAACTATTCTAGAAGGCTACCCACTACGAGAAGGCATTGTGTATTGCTCCTGTGACTATTTCGTCGGTATGGGAGGTGCGTTGCCTAACTTGAATGGGTAGATCACGTCATGCACACCACTCGAGTTGACGTGGGCATCAATGCCAAAGTCAGGAGTGTTTCCCAAGAAGATTTGAAGGTATGCTGCTGCCTCATCATCATCATCCATGTTGTCAACAATTTGTGAACCATCGATCTAACAAACTTGTTGAAGAAATAAGGGATGCTTTGAGTAGACGAATCACAGGAGAATGCATAGGGGTTTTTATACAGGTTCAAGCCTGCTTGAGGATAATAACCCTATGTCCTATTTATCTTATACTGATCTAAGTTTGTTACAAGGGGGTATATGGCTAGCCTAAATGTATCTAAACCTAGTCGACGACTTCCTTGCTTGGCTATAGGTGTCTTCTGGTTTGTCGAAAGGTTTGAGCGACTTCTTCGACTTTTATTGGCTCTGATTTGACTTTTTCTTAGCAGGGCCCCCTGGTTCCGTATATATATGGGAGTGCCGTACGTCCTCTGGAGTCCTCCTTCCTGTTCTTGGAGAGAAACCATCCCATTTACGGGATGCCTTGGGTACCTATGGGTAGTTTTGTTTCATCTAGGGATCCCTTTTCTAGAGATAGAGATATGCCCCGAGAATTACAGAAAGCCATGGGATGCCCGGATGTGGTAACTATCTTGTATTCATCATCAAGCCCCCATCAATACGTGAAATGAGGCTTCAACAAATCAAGCATATGGCCAGCAAAGATTAGCTTTTTGTTTGATCATGTCATTGAGTAAGACTCAGGTCCCTGATTAGGGTGAAGGATCTAACCGGATTCTCTAGGTTCTCAAATCACCTATTCGGCATTCCAAACGCCTTCGAGTTCTCAAGCGAGTCGTTGAGAAGGTGTTCCATCCAGGTAGATTTTCCAATCGGCCCCTGAATATCATCTCGTCCTTCCAAAGGCATGAGGGAGAAGGCTCATCATTGGCTAGACTTAGAAGTTGAACTGTTGTAGTAGAAATTTTGCGTAGTGGTGAAAAGATTATCTATCTAAAGCACGGAAGAGTTGATGTATCGTCTTTTCGATTGTACCCCGAGCATTGAAAAATCCAACAGATAAAATGGTGCACCGGCGATCAGTCTTTGTCTATGCGAGCCAACTGAAAATACGTAGCCTTGATGACCATGTGTCGCTTGGGCATTCGTGGCTCATAATGTGGCAATACCCAAAATTAATATTTGGGAGATGAAGCAATGCGTCTCTTGATCGATTGGCCTATATATACCTCCGGGTGCCGGAGCTCGGCTGCATTGAACCTGAATCCAATCATCGAACCTCCTCCTTTGCCTGAATACACACCTTCTTCTCCTAACTCTTCTCTGTCCCTGCCATTGTCTCCTACCGAACCTAGTTCGACGGTGGAGGTTATCGATTTCTCCTCTGATGAGGAGGATGAAGAGAAGGCGGTGACTCGTAGCATCCCTGTTAAAGATGGCAAGCCCCCAGCATATCCAGTCCAATATGAGGTGGACTAGGACCTCTTGGAGGTGGAAATAGAGGATGAAGAGGCAGCGGCTAAGGCAGAGAAAAGGGAGATGTTTGGCAGCATCTCCATTAAGACGGTAAGATGCCAGCTGCTTCGTCCTCTTAGTCCTCGTGTTATTCCAGTAGGAACGGTTGAAGGGAATAGCCAGAGCAGCGACACCGATGATGATGGTGGGGAGCCAATGCCTCTCCCAAACCCATCGTCATCAAAGATGTCGATGATCGAGTAGTGACACCAACCAGGTCAGTAGGGAGCCAGAGCGTTGATGACCCCATCCTCTCTATCGATGTCGGTGCTTGGAGAGAGTCAAGGAAGTCTCACCATCCTCTTTGTTGAGTAGATCTTTTAGGACTTCTTGTAATCCTCTTTCCCTTAGCTTATTTGTAAAGGAGCTCAAAATCTTATTAAATGAAAGGTTTCTATTTCTACTGCAATGCCTGTGTATGAATGTAAATCTTCTCATGAATGCAAGGAAATTTCAAACAAGTGTTCGGCCTTTGTTTCTTCCAAGTAGGTTAGGAGTTTTCAGGGTTTCTTTTCGGAATGTTCATTCCGACCACCTTAGGTCAGACTCCGAGTGGAAAACATATTAACTCTCATACACTTCAGGGACACGATGAGGTTTTCTGCAGTCCCCAAAGATATTTCTTCCCTTAGGCAGAAATATGCCGCACACGACAAGTTTTGTAGTCCTAGTGTACGTGAAGCCGCGACTGGCAATCAGGGAAGAATTCCTGGACAGGCAGTCTAGAATCCCATGTACGCATATGGGCGTAACTGCCTGAATAATGGCATATCTTAATTTTTTAAGGCATTGTCTCAACATAGGTAAAAGACTGTCACACACGGTTTTAATGGTCAACACCAAGTGCGGCTTATATGTGCCCAGGAAGTTTAACACACATAAGGACGTCATAGGTGAAGTAACAAAAGCAATACTTTATTCAATTAAACGTTCACCTCTTACAATAAAAGACATTACCTAAGCAAAACTCAAAATTTAATCTAAACGACATCATCTAAACGACGGCAGCGGAACGAAAGCATTGGCGACCAAAACTCCACAGGCACCGACTGGAAGATACGCTCCTTAGAACACCAGGCCGTCTTCTTGAAAATCCTCAAAGTCTTCCACTGAGCAGCATATATTTTTGGTAGGAGAAAGCAAGGGTGAGCACATAATGTACTCAGCAAGTATGGGAAAATAATGACATGCAGGCTTATATCAAGGATAGGCTGACACAAGGTATTATTTGCGTAAATGCGAGTAATGAAAACACTTTTGTACTCAAAAGCATTAGACATGTATTAAATGAATGTAACCCAATAATCCATCACCTAGTATACAAGGCTCCCCACCCTGCATACCACAACTGTCTTGTACTCCCCGTACTAAGACCAAGACCACAACATCTAGTACTCCCTGTACCAGAACCAAAACCACAACATCCAGTACTCCCTGTACCAGAACCAAACCAAACCACCATCTAATCATGTGAGGATCCAAGTCTCTCATATCCGTGAGCACGGTTGTTATAACAGTTTTACACTCTGCAGAGGTTGTCCAACTTTACCCACGAGTCAGTGAATTCCATGTTGCCGTGTTTGCAAGACACTTAACACACGCCAGTGGTGTGCTGCCAAGAATCACTGTATGACACTTTCCACTAACCAGAGACTAATCCAGTGCATGTCTGCCCACTAGGTTTCACCGCCAGGCTTTACGCAAGCAAAGCTCCTACCCAGATGCCCCCTTTTGTGCTGACCCAACGCACACTGGACAAACTCTAATCAGTATATCACACTTTACCCATATCAGCCTCGTGGTTGGTACGTTACTTTTTGGGTTGTCGCTCCACGAACCGGTCCTTACTTAGGTTACTTGAGCAAACACTAAACCAATGTCATAACCATGACAACTATCACCAACATCCCTATGTTCAAGACCTAAGGTTCCATGTTGCTAGAACATCATCATATTAACCATCAGTACTGCATATGTTCATTAGTCAAAATTATGTCACTCCCCAATATCCCAAAGCAAAGCTAAGCAATCTACCCATAAAAGACTCCTAACCATAAACCATCTAGGTTCCAAGGGATAATAAGGGAATATCTAAGGAAAAACCCTAACATAGGTGACTACCGATCATATTGACAGATATTGCATGCAGTTTGGTAAAACAAAACATTTAAAAATGTAGGTTCAATATGATCAAGGACACTTGCCTTCTCCTTGCTGCTGCTCAGTGTATTCTTGCTCCTGGTCTTGATGTTCTTCAAACTGATCCGGGACTTTATCGGCTAATCGCACAATTTTTGGCAAACAAACAAACAAGATACACTAAGAACAGAGCACAAAACAAAAGAACAACGAGATAAAAACTAACTAAAAAGAAAGAGCACTGAAAAATGAATCCATCGGCGCAAGAATCGCTTAAATCGGAGTTATGATGAAAAAGTTAGAGCTAAAATAAGTCTAGGGTTAAACCTGAAAAAAGAAAAGGACTTTAATTGAATTATCAGAAAGTCCAGGGACCTTTTTGTAAAAATAGAGGGACCAAAATGTTATAATGAAAAAGTATAGGGACCTAACTGTAAAAAGACAAGGCTCTTTTTGTTATTTTAGAAAAGTTCAGGGGCTAAATTGCAAAATTACCAATTAAAGGAATTATCAGATTTATTTCTATACTGGAAAATACCCTTTTCTTGCGTGGCAACTGACTGGATCTGACTGGGCATTACACATGGGCTGAGCATTAGAGGTGTCGCACACGTGGAAGGGTGACGAGGCATGGGATGCTGACTGGTTTAAAGGTGACACGTGGCGAACTGCTACTGGTTGCTGAAGGGGTACGTTCGGATCTAATCTCAGCCGCACAAATTAGATCCGGTGACTCAGAAGAGATCGGGTGGCCGGAGGGGAAGAACAGGGCGGCGCCCGAGAGGTAGCGGCAGCGCATGGCCGGGATTCTCGCCGGAATCGGCTAGGGCTCACCGGCGGCGACGACGAGCGGTGGAAAAGCATCAGGAGGGAGAGGGCATCCCGTTTGATGGCTTACTGAGAACAGATCGACTCTGGAGGAGCTTGGCGTCGACGAGGGGCGGCGGGAGGCTCGGGTCTTCGTCAGGGATGGCGCTCCGGCGACGCAGGGGTTAAGGCGACGGCGGGGAGAGCTTCGGTGGTCGGCCGCGGCTCTGCTAGGCTGCTCGGGTGAAGCTCAACGGCGCTAGGACTGCTCGGCAGCGTGCTCAACCGAAGGGTGGCAACAATGGCGACGGTGGGGCTCGAGATCGGCGAATTCGGCTCGGGACTCGGCGGGTTTGGGATGAGATGAGATCAGGAGAGGGGCTCTGCTTATATATATATATAGGCAGGGTCTTGCACGGAAAAAGGGGAAGGTGGCGGCTCGTACTCCTCTCGGACTCGGTTGACGGCACAGCGGCAGAATCCGGGTTAGAGACGATGGCGACGGCGAAGGCGGCTTCTGCGTAGGCGTCTTCGGCTGGCGCGCGGGAGCATGGCGCTGGGCTGGCTCGACGCGCGGTGCGGGTTGCTGGGCCGGAGCAGGGGCGCGGCCCAGGCGGGAAGGAAAGCCGGGGCGGCTGGGCCGAGGCCGAGGTGTTGGGCCGAAAAGGAGAAAGACAACCCGAGAGAGGTTTTAATCTTTTTCTTTTTCGTATGAATTCAAATCCAGATTCAAATTCAAAAACCAGGCAAAAATCTCTCCAAATAAATTCATCAAAAATTCAAATAAAATACTATTTGCCTAATTCAGCATGAATGCAAAATATTCACTTATATCCTATGTCATTTTCTTTTTCTTTCATATAAAATAAGGTTTTCTCTCTTTTAAAATAAAATATTTAAATTCATTTGAAATTTAACAAATATTGAGAAAAATTTTGGAATTAGAAAAATTAGGGTGTTAGAAAGACATATATTGATAATATGATAATTAATATTTACAAAATGTATCCTAAATACTTATACATAGAACTTGTGAAGCTGATCGATATTCCAAGAAATTTTAAGGACTTGACAATCCTCCATAGCTAACCTATACGACTCTGGTCGGTTAGATTTGACCACCCTATAGCGACCTTCCCACCTCGGGGATAGCTTGTTGCTATTTTTCTGGATCTGTACGAGTTGTAGAACCAGATCTCTGGGTTCAAAAGATCTTTTGCAGATGTTTTGGTCGTGGTAACGTCGGAGAGCTTCCTGGTACCGGCTGATCTTATCAACACTTGTGACATTTTTTCTTCAAGAACATTAAGGTCATACTTTCTTCTCAGGATTTCATCATTGTCAGCATACAATTGACTCAGGGGGATTTGATTTTTAGTTCACAGGGCAGCATTGCTTTGGCCCCATAGACTTGGAAGAAAGGCATTCACCCATCGCCCTGCTAGATGTTATTCGAAGTGCTCAGAGTATGTTAGGGAACTCAAATGCCTAGGCTTTAGAGTAGGCAGATAAGCGGATGAAAACATGGTTTCGATTCCTTGAAGTACTAGACCGTTTGCCCTTTCGACCTGACCATTACTTTTTGGATGTGCCACAGACGCAAAGCAGACTATAGTGCCTAGTTCCTCGTAGTAATAGATGAACACCATGCTGGAGAATTGAGTGCTATTTTCGGTGATGATCCTGCTTGGGACACCAAATCTAGTTGTGACGCTTTTCATGATGAACTTCTTGGTAGTCGCCGAAGTGATCTTTTCGACTGGTTTAGCTTCAATCCACTTGGTGAAGGTATCAATTGTGACCAATAGGAACTTGAAGCCCCCAGGCACTACAAGGAAGGGCTCCAGAATCTCTATCCCCCAAGTCACCAATGCCACGACAGGGGGATCGTTTGTAGGGCCTGAGCGGGTTGATGTACTCTTCTTATTTGAAATTGATAGCTCGTACTCTTTTTTATTAACTCGCTCACATCATGGAGAGCCGTAGGCTAATAGAAATCTTATCTAAGGGGTTGTTTGGCAGAGCTCCAGCTTCAAGATCCATGCATGATTTGAAGTTTGTAGGATACAAATTTATGCTTTAAACATCTACTTTTAGTCCAAAATAAGAAAAATGTGGCTTAACCAAATACCATCAATCTTCACATAGCTCTAGCTCCAAAAATTTCTAGAGCTTGAGATGATTAGCTCTAAGAATTCTTGGAGTTAGAGCTCTGCCAAATAGGTCCTAAATGCCTTTCTGACTAGGGTTAGGAAGGAAGCATTAGCCCAACACACCCTTCTATGGATTTCCTTGAGTAGTTCTCTACCCTGCTTCTAAGAGATGCATTTCATGAGTACTCCGTTGGCACCTCTTCAATGAGAGTGCCATCTACCAAGGTATACATCTTAGATCAATAGGAAATTTGCTCGATTAGTGCATCATCCTAAGGCACAACTCGATCCTAAAGGTACTTGCAGATTGGGTCTATCCACAAAACTTTGCTTCCGAGCTGAGCCATGAGTTCCTTCGCGACTCCTTTTGGGGTGTCGGTCCTTGGCGAGTCCCCGAGCTCGTTATAGGTCTCATAGACCACCACTCCTTTGGTTGTGTCCTCTGATGATTTCACAGACGGCTTCGATAGTTTCTCTATACAAATCTTGGGTTGTCCTAGAGATCGTGAGATGCTAGGCACGCAAGACTATTGGCTAGGCAGTTGTCCTTCCTTAGGATGTACTTGACTTTGAGTCTGATGAATTTGTTTTCTAGCTTCCTCACCTTCGTGAGGTAGTTTGTCATAGTCTTATAAGAGGTTTGATACTCCTTGCTAACTTGCTTCATCACCTACTGTGATCCCCTTTCATGAGTAGGCGGCGGATGCCAAGAGCAGAAGCTATTCGGAGTCCAGTGACCAGACCCTCACATTCGGCTATGTTATTCATGGCTGGAAAATCGATTCGCAAAGCATATTGTAGGATTACTCCTCTTGGAGAGGTCAGTATAATCCCAGCCCCGACGCCTTGAATTGTTAGTGATCCATAAAAGAATAGAGTCCATATGTCTGATAAGTTGTTGTGGTCATCCTAGGGTTGATCTAGTTTTTTCCATTTGGCCATGAAGCCGGCGAGTGCTTCCGACTTGATTGCTATTCAAGGCATGAAACGAACGTCAAATTCTCCAAGTTTAATGGACCACTTGACGATTTGGCCGATTGCATCTCTATTATGCAGGATCTTGCCGAGTGGGAAAATTGATGGTACGGTAATCTTGTGAGCCTTGAAATAATGCCGTAACTTATGAAAGGCCATTAGTACAGCATATAGTAGCTTCTGCACCTGCGGATATCATTCTTTAGGACCATGAAACACTTCACTGATGTAGTACACCGCTCGCTGGCTTTTGTCTTATTTGTCTTGCGCTTCTCTTTCCATGATGTATAAGAGAAAATCTTCATTAAGGTTGGGAGCGATTAGCACAAGGGGGAAGAAAGATACCTCTTCAAATTTTTGAATGCCTCATCTACCTCTTTTGGCCATTCAAACTCGTCATGTTGTCTTAGTAACTTTAAGAAGGGAAGTCCTCGATCTTCGAGATAGGAAATAAATTGGCTAAGGGCCACCATGCATCTGGTTAGTCTCTGAACTTCTCGCACTAACGTGGGAGTTTGCATCTCTTCAATAGCTTTGGTCTTCTCAGGTTTGACTTCTATTCCCCTGTAGGACATCAGATAACTGAGTAGTTTCTCCGTGTTGACTCCAAACATGCACTTCTCTGGGTTCAACATGACTTGATTCTTGCGCAAGTTGTTGAACATTTCTTGTAGGTCAGATATGAGATCTTCATTCTTTTTGGTTTTGATGACAAGATCATCGATGTTGGCCTCGACATTCCAGCCAATCTGATCATGAAGTGTTATCTGCATTCCCCATAGGCATGTGGAACCGGCAATTTTCAATCCAAAGGGCATTTTAACATAGTAATAGACTCCAAACAGAGTGATAAAGGAGGTATTCTCCTCATCCTCTGGATGCATGCTAATTTAGTGACAACCAGAGTAGGCATCAAGAAGGCTTAGATAATCACAGTCAGAGGTGGAGTCAATTATCTGATCTATTTGTGGCAGAGGAAAAGAATCCTTAGGGTAGGCTTTGTTGAGATCAATGAAGTTAACACACATTCACCATTTGCCATTTGATTTTTTTGACCATGATAGGGTTTGTGAGTCACTCGGGGTGATCCACCTCCCGAATAAAACATGCCTTGGTGAGCCTTTTGATTTCTTCTTTAATAGCTGCATTCCAGTTGGGCACGAACAATAGGAGTTTCTACTTGACCGGCTTAGTGTTAGGTCAGATAGATATTTTGTGCTAAACTACCTCCTTGGGGATTTTGATGGTTGCCAGGTGAACACAATGTTGTTTGCCTAGAGGAAGGTGATGATCACAAGTTCCTATTTGGGATCCAAGTTGGAGCCAATCCGAACAGTCTTGGATGGCTCCATTGGGTCCCGAGGAACTGCTTTGACTTCACCGTCGGACTTCACGATGGCCTTAGGCCTTGAATTTTTCATCTCTTTGTTGGGTTAATGCTACGTGGCCATGTCCAGATTACATTAGTCATAGCGTAGGCCTACTTTCGAGCAGCCCCAGAATAGTGATGACTCCCTCGGGTCCTGGGATCTTCACGCTTTGATAAGTGTAATACATGGCTGCCATAAATTTGGCAATAGTAGGTCTTCCTAAGATGGCATTGTATTCCATCTCGAAGTCAACCATGTCAAACAGAATTTTTTCTACCCAGAAGTTATCATACTTAATGGGGAGTGATATCTGGCTGATGGAAGTGGCTGAAGATCTAAGTACTACACCATGGAAGGTTTGAGTAACTGGCTTGATAGCAGAGTAGTAAATCTACATCCTTTCGAGTGTGTTAGTGAAGAGTATGTTCAGGGAACTCCCTCCATTGATAAGAACTTGGGTAACCCTATAATTTTTTATCATAGGCTCGACCACTATCGGGAAGTAGCCTAGTCGTACAAAATTATCACGGCAATCTTCTTGGCCAAAGGAGATTTCAATGTTTGACCACTTAACATCCTGAGGACCCTTGGGGATGATATCTAAGACATGTCATACCACCATCTTGTACTGCCATTTGGTCTTGTAGGATGCAGAACCAACGAACATATGATCGATTGTCCTCTTGTCTAGTTGGAAAGACACTAGATCTGTGTCGTCCTCACTACTGCAGGAACTGGAATCCCTACTTTGGGTCATGACCTGGTTCTTCTTTCCTTTGGCCACTTTCTTGACCTCTTCTTTGACCATTTTCTTCTAGAGGCTTCTAGAGGCGACACTCATGGAGGTTGTGGTTATCGGTTTGGTGGAGGTCGCACCAAGGCTTACTGTCTCATTCACTGGATCCTGGTGTTGAGCTCTTGCCCCGAGAGGAATTGGGATGCTTATCAGGACAAGTGTCAGGCAGATCTGCAAAAACTTTCTCAGAATTATTTTTCTTGCCCCAACCTCCCTTGATGTTCTTCTTGCGCTTAGCCATTGCCTTGTTACCCTCGAGCCTGGGTGGAGGGTCATTTATTCCCTAAGTCTTGTCCTTCACGAAGAGAAGTGCATCTTCAGCCTTAGTAGACTCATTGATGATCTTCATAAGCTCCTTAACCATCTCAAGCTCCTGAATGGCGATATCTTCAACTCATCTCCGGCTCTTGACCCCCCTGGTGAATGCTTGGATGACATCGTAGTTGCTGAGCTTGGGGATGTTGTTCCAGATGTTGCTAAAGTGGTGTACGAACTTGCGCAAGGTTTTGTTCCGCATCTGCTTGCAATGGTAGAGATTATTTTTTGTGCCGAGGTGAACGTATGTACCCCAGAAGTTGGCTCGAATACATTGCAAGTATCTTCCCATGAGTAGATTGTTCCCATCGATTGATTGGTCAACCATGTCCTAACTACCCTTTCAAAAGTGGAAAGGAGGTAATTCGCCATTACCTTCTTGTACCCACTAGTCGCTTGGATGGCAATGGCATAGATATGGAGAAACTCAATGAGGTTTGTACTTCTATTGTATTTCTCCATCATCCAGAGGCAGAACCTTGCCAGCTAGCTTACATTTCGTAGATCTGGAGAGAAGGCCAGGCATTTGTTGATGGCGCCTTGCTTGGTTCTAGCAGCCTCGGGAGTTTTTCCCACGGAGATCAGAGATCGGTCTCGATTTGATTGATGTCGGGATGTTCTTTGATTAGATCACTAAGGGGTAGACGAAGCCTCCTTAGAGGCCCTTGGGCACCTTCACTGGTGACCTCACTCAAGTCACTAATCGGATGATCTTTGATTGGCAAGGCTTGGCGGTGGTTCTTCGCCCGATTATCATCCCTGGAAGCTCTGTTCTGGAGGTTACACCTTTCCGAGTCTGATACATCTTGCGATGGGGGATTGCATGGTCTGCCCCGATTAGCATTGTTTTTGGCTAGGGCCAAATGAGAGTTCTCGGCCTAGATGATGACCTCTTTTGTTATGTCGATTGCCAAGTTCATCTAATCCTTACCGTCAGGGGTCACCAGATCTGTGGTTGGAGAGCACATGAGGGCCTCTTATAGAAGAAGGATCCTCTTAGCGATTACAGATCTAAAGCGTTTAACCCCCTGCTAATGGTCGGGAGATGGTAAGACCGATGCTCCATTATGCTTCTAGGGAGTTGTGCTCACTTCGTGCTGACCGATGTAAGGTTATTATCACATGATTACCCAGACCGTCACCCTCATCTCTGATAGCAAAAACTTCTTGGGGGTAACCTCTGCTGGAGGAAGTGTCCTCCATCATGGATGTTTTATCTAATTTCTCCAGTCCGATGTCTTGACAATCCATGATATTAGAAGCTATGAAGATTGATCCTGACTTGCTTCAAATTAGACATTCATAGTTGTCTTGGCAACCGAGTGGTTCAAACTTGACGCCGTAATCTTTGGTGCATTGATCCTTAAATTGACCTCAAAATTTTGTCATCGCTTGAATCGTCACTAGAAATTTCATCATCGAAATTTACCCGATCGATCACTGGCTCACCAGGAAAAGGGGTAAAGTTGTCGTAGAACCGCTCATTCAAAAAAAAAAAGGTTCTCGGTGAAGGCTTGGGTGATGCCAACAGGATGTTCTATATAAATTCTTCAACACCTATTGTCATGATCCCCATGGATGGCACCAGCTATCGACAATTTATGAACCATTGATCTAACGAACTTGTTGTAGAAATAGGGGATGCTTTGAGTAGATGAATCATAGGAGAACACGGGGGATTTTATACAGTTCGGGCCTCCTTGAGGATAATAACCCTACGTCCTATTTGTCTTATATTGATCCGAGGTTGTTATAAGGTGATATGTGGCTATTCTAGATAGATTTAAACCTAGTCGATGACTTCCTTACTCGGCACTAGGTGTCTTCTGGTTTGTCGAAAAGTTTGAGCGACTTCTTCAACTTCTATTGGCTCTGGTTTGACTTTTCTCCGTAGGGCCCTTGGCTCCATATATATATGGGAGTGTCGTATGTCCTCTGGAATCCTCTTTCCCGTTTACGGGGTGCCTTGAGTACCTACGGGTAGTTTCTTTTCGTCCAAGGATCCCCTATATGGAGATAGAGATATGCCCTGAGAATTATGAGAAACCCTAGAGTGCAAGATATGGTAGCTATCCTATATTCATCATCACATGTAATCAGTGAACCCTACATCTCCATTACAGAGTAATATAGCACAACATACAACCATGAAATTTTTGAACTACATAATCGATTTTTGATGAAATTACTTGGTTAAAGGGTAAGGTTGTGCCATGATGAACCATCAGCATCTGGGTAATGGGTAGGGCCACACAACAATAACCCACTGACATATGTGTAAAGGGGAGGGGGCCGTGATGATGGCCCACCAAAATCTGGGTAAAAGGGAAAGAGGTCGATGATGATGACCCACTGACATCTATGTAAAGGGGACGGGGTCCTACGATCGCCCACCAACATCTATGTACAATGGCCTAGAGGAACTAGTGCCAAACTATAGAGGACATGGCACCAGAGATGGCCATTTGGAACCATTCGGGACGAGTGACGAGGTTGAGTAGCCGACATCGAGTTGAGAGGCAGCGATGAAGAGACAAATTACTAAATACTATGGAGACATGGATAGCAAGAGAAATTACCCATCATCGGCACCACAAGGAACCCATGGTGGGTTCATCCTCACTGTCCGGCATGGAGTCTAACGAAGCATGGTCCATCATTTGTCACCCAATGAAGAACTACTCATAGGTCCATAGCTAGAGAACCAAGGGACAACCAGAGAAGACGGGGTGGGATTCCGCCTTCGTGCAGCCCTAGCATAGACCCTATAGGTTGCAGCTAGCACAATGGAAGCCCAACTGTACTAAGGGACCTCCCCTGGTGCGGTGTCGGCTATTACCCTCGTGTAAGCGATCATGCTCTTCCTCGTCAAGTTGTCATAGGTGCTAGTTAATATGATCCATTTGAATAACCATAAGAAGTAGGCCTCCAGGTGCCTATCCATGGTCTAGTCATTGACGTCGGGATGGATGTACTCCGCCTATCAATAAGGCACACATAACATTAAACACGTAAAGTGAGAACATAATAAGGACAAATAAAGCAGAAAATGTCGTAGCTTGAACTGAAGGATCCACTTCTTCGTAGGCCGCACAACATCGCAGAAGCGTGCCAGGAGGTTATCATGCTATGTGGTCCCCATGTCCACTACAGTCACCGCTTCCCCCGCGCAAGGGAGATTAAGCAGGAGCGATATCATGCAGTGTAGGCGCCATCTCCTTGCATGAAAGGTGGAATATGTGTGTCTCGGGCCTCCACCAGTCCACGAACACCACGAGAAGGGAGTGGTTGGAGGTTAAGACAAACTTGTTATAAGCACATGAAGACAATGTCGTGCAAACTGGGGATGCAATGGTCGTCTAAACTCATGAGCTTGTCTAGAACCCATGGACGAAGCACCACAAGCTATGCACCATTAACGGCCATTAAGTAGGAGTGGTGTTTGACATCCATGCATGGGTCGAGCAGCTCCAAGTGCACGTAAGGCATACTTACAAATCACAGGAAAAATAATAGTGAGACAATTAGAATCTAATAGGACACAATTTTTAGCAACCGACTTGGAAACATAGAATGGATGAAAATTAGGAGAAGAATCTAATATCATAATTGCTACAAATTACCTGGCAAAAAGTAGTCACACATCTCCAGCATCCACAGAAGAAGTTCATGCATGATGAGGACGTGGACGTCTCCCATCAAATGATGCACTCGCAGGGCCCCCTTTGGCATCGTTTGTGATTGAAGGACCTTTGGGACAACACTGATATGTATGTCCCATTTCATTACATTTACTGCACCAGTTCACAACACACCTAGCTTCAAACACGACCATGTCATTATGAATCTGTGTAGTCTTGTGACAACCCTGCTTATGCTTCATGGTGTCCTCATCGGGGATGTACCTTTTCTCCAGTCCTGGGTCCATTGTGAACAAACTAGCTATAGGATTTGTACATGATTGCCAAATATTTATAATGTAAAGATAGGGATACCTGGATGGTCGTAGATGACTACCACAAAGAGAGACACAATATTTATACATGTTTAGGTATCCGAGTGGATACGTCTTGTCTTGCTTTAATTAATCTCATGATCACAAGTTAAAAAAAGGGGGGGGGGTGTTCCTACTGCTAAAGCCCTAGTCGGATGGTGGTTGTTTTTGCTGTGGATCTCCGTTGGGTGTTGATTATTCCTACCTGACTTTGTAGGTCTGAAGGAGCGAGTTGTTGTGAAACTTGTACTTGCTTGGATTGGCATGCCTTGGACATCCCCTCCCCTCCTTATGTAGTCGGCGTAAGGTGGGCGTAACCTACCTGGACTAGTCCGGGTGCAATTTTTCAAAACTGCAGTTCTCCCAGATATCTAGGAGACTCCTTTCGAATAGGGGATGGCTTCCTTATTCGGTACAATTACTTCGCCCACCAACATCTATGTACTTATCGGTGCTCCACAAAAATCCTCTCACAATTTCCCCCCTCCCTTCTTCATTGCATTATCCATGTATTTAGACATCTTCCCATATATTAATTGATTGCTATTCATTGACTTAGACGCTGCTACATACCGGTCCTTAAGGTTCTTGCACGTCCCATATAGAATAAGTTCAACAATTGCGACTAAAGGGAGTCCTCTCACACCATGCATGACCTAGTTGTAGACCTCAGCTAAGTTTGTCATCATTATACCATACATGGCCCCCCTCAGTGTCAAACGGGGGAGTCTAGTTCTCCCTTGGATTATTCTCAATCCACCAGGAGTTTTTAACAGAAGACCCAACCCTCCTCCAGTCCATATGATCTAGCGGGATCTGACCAAGAGCCATAGGGACGTCCTCCTGTCCCACTGTCTACCTCCTTACTACCTCTTCAGTTTGTTTCATGGTTAGTTCATCAAGTCTTCACCATAGAGCGGTGAACTTGCGCTACTAGTTTTGACCACACAAGCTCTTGAAAAGGTTCATGAGGTTCTTGTTCTTGAACTGACTGAAAATGTTAGCATCCAAATGCCTCATGCACCACCTGCTCTTTAGGTCAAGCCATATTGCTCCCACTTGGTGCTCTGCTGAATCATGCTTCAGATCAAGGATTGCTTGTAGAATCCCTACACATTGGTCATGTATAAGATAAACATCTAGCTGATCATTAACAACAAAATGCCTTAGATGCTCTAGGAATCAATACAAACTATTTTTCTTCTCACTCTCAACAAAGGTGAATGCAACTGGTAGTACTTGATTGTTTCCATCAATTCCAATAGGAGTATATGACCCTTGTACTTGCAAGTAGGGAACGTGTAACAGCCCAATATTAAAGTATTTATTTTTTCACAAAAGAAAATAAACTAATACAATAAATAAAGCCTAAATATATATACATGTATATATATAAATAAATAAGGTTTCTACTTTTTGTTTGAAAATTGATTGAAGATATGCTTGTTTGTTTGTAGTGTATGTTAAATAATATATATATAGTACGTATATGAACATAAAGAAAATAAGAAATAGAATAGGAAAAGGAAAAACAGCAAACCTCCTATTGAACCAGGCTGACATCTCCTCTTCCACCCTATTCCACTGGAGCCGGCCAACTTTTCTCTCCTCTCACACCAGGCCGCCTCCCTCCCTCTCTCTTCTATGCTTTTCCCAGCCCAAGCAGCCTCACCCATCTCCCCTTTCTCCCAAGATGCCAACGCTCTCTTGCTAGGTCGAGCAAAACCATGACCCACATTGCCATCAACTTGAGTAGGTGTTGACAACTTGCTGTGCTAAAACAAGACCGAGGCCAAACCATATTTAGCGCATGTCGCCAAAGCCCAACTCCTCTGTCACACCCGGTTTTAACAGACAAAATCAGATGCGGCTTATGTGTGCCCAGGATGTTTAACACATATAAGGACGTCACAGGTGAAGTAACAAAAGCAATACTTTAAAGAAATAAACGTCGAACTCTTACAACAATTGTAATATATTATCTTCTATGTAGATATCTATAGTGGAACAGAAGCACTGGTACCCAACAACACCAGAGGCAACCGATCGGGAGACACGCACCTAGAACATCACAACCTTGTCCTGATAGTCTTCAACATCTTCACCGATAACTCCATAGGCAATCGACGGAGAACACCTCACTAGAATGCATCTTTCACGAGGTCTTCGAATGCTTTCCCAACTGAGTGTTTGGTTATAGCAAGTTGTCAAGGAAATATTATGCATATGAAGACTTTGACAAGGTAAGGCTAGTTTGGCGCTTTTGCATAAAACAGTATTTAAGTAAAAACATTTGAAAAGTAGTAGTAATTAAATATATGACTATAAACAACCAACCACCTCATGATTCCACCCATCTTGACTTAACCAACTGACCACCTCAACCAAGTTTCTAACCACCAAGGTTGAACACCCAACACCTCAACCATGGCTCCCACCGCCAAAGTTGAACTACTAACCACCTCAACCACGATTCCCACCATCGTGACTAACCCACACCTCAACTATAGTCCCCACCACCATAGTTGACCACACTGACCAAACCATCAAGTTATAATCATAGTAGGTTTTTCATGCCGCTCGTGATCATAAGCACGGCTGAATATTTAGTTTTAACTCTGCAGAGGTTGTACATACCAACAAGTCGTGATTTCATCACCCGCAAGCAGGTGACAAAATCTCCATTTTGCCCGTGTTAGCTAGACACTTGCACACATCCAAGGTGTGTGGCCAGGAGATCACTACAAAGCCTTTATAATGCTCCTCTTAGGACATGTCTACTCACTAAGGTTTCACCACCCCGTGATTTCACCTCAACAATGGAAGCCCCCTCTTGCGCCTTTCGGATCCCAAGACATCGTCCATTCACCGCTCTTCTGCATGGTCTACACTATACTGAGAGTAGCAAATTAATTGGCTAGGCCTGACCCATACCAGACTTGTGGTTGTACTGTAAACACAGAAAGGTCGTCCCATGAACTGGTCCTTAGATTTGAGCATGACTACCACTTTCCCATCACACACCAGCCTCATCATATCACTTGCTGAAATTCCTATGCCATGTTGCTACAAAAATTATTCCATCATATTTTTATCATTGTTGCATAGGACCATTATCAATTTCGTAGAGTAGTTACCATGATCACCATCCCAAAAGCAAGGCTAAGCATCACCTACCCTTCCATAACCCAAAACCATATTAAGGTGACAAGGATGATAAGGGAAAACTAGGGTAAAGCCTAACTCTTGAGATTCCCAACAAATTATTAGCATGCATGTTTATAAAATAAAACATTTAAAAAATGGGATAAGTATGTTCAAGAACACAACTTGCCTTCATTCGACTCAGTTGGGTCTTCAGAGAAGTCTTGGTCTTGAAGTTCTTCTAGCTCCTCTGGAACATTGACTAATCGCGAAAACTACCGACAAATAACACAAAGGAAAATACTAAGAATAGCAAACCAAACATAATCAAAACACTTTAAAAACACTATGGTTGGATGGGTATGTGTCGGAGACATGGGAACCGGGGGTCCCCGAATCCCGAGGCCAGGACAACAGAGTGCCACGTAGCGCCTTCCCTCAGGAACTTTTCCCCGAGATCCGAGAAGACCAAGTTCCGAGAGAGGGTGTTCGGGGCCATGAACAGTGGTCCCTGAGCACCTGAGTTCCCCGAGTACCTGAGAAGTACAAGTTTTAGGAAGGGGGTGCTCGGGGCCATGAACAGTGGTCCCCGAGCATCCGAGTTCCCCGAGGACCCGAGAAGACCAAGTTCCAAGAGAGGGTGCTCGGGGCCATAAAAAATGGTCCCCGAGCACCCGAGTTCCCCGAGGACCAAGAAAGGGCATATCCGGGAGAGAGTGCTCGGGGCTATGAACAGTAGTCCCTGAACACCCACAGTTCCCTGAGGACCTGAGAAGTCCTTCGCCGGTGGTCCCCACAAGGGCTCAGCGGTGAGGTGTCAATTGGTGAGAGGCCCGATGCTGCATTTAAGAGGGCACCCGCTGAAAAGCGGAATGATGATAACAAGACCGGATGGGGGTGCATTTTCAACCCCCCCCCCGTCACATCAAACTACAGCCCATGATGGTTGCTTTTCATTTATGGTGCCTTGAAACTCACGCCATCCTTTCTGGGCACGCTAACAGCCCCGACAGGTATAAAAGGAGGGAGGGCTCCCCAGAGAAAAGAGAGGGAACGATCGAACTCACTGCAGACCACACAGAAGACAATGGCTTCTTCAGGACCGAGACAAGCCAATGAAGAACAAGAAGCACGAAGCTCTAGACTTAGACAAACATTCTTGTAACACAAGAGATCCTCAGAGAGGTATTTACAGAGCATTTATAGCTTACACATAGGAGTAGGGTATAAAGCTCCATACGGCCCGAACCTGTCTAAAATCCCAAGAGCATTTATTTCCTCCTGCATCCGATCATCCAATCCACTTGCATCTCATTTACTCCCATTTTATTTTGCATATGAGGTAGATTCAGAATCATCCCCTCGACCGAGAATCTTAAAGGGGGTCCCTCCGAATCCCCGCTTGTGGAGTTCATCCTCCGACAGTATGATTTTAGAGAAGAAATTTAGATGCAAGAATCACCTAAGTCAGAGTTAGGATAAAAGATAACGGCTTTTGGAAGATGGATTAGCCTGAAAATGAAAGGCTGGTTTACCGGAGTTATCTTCCTATAGGAAAAGTTTTATTGTGCAATCATTGTGTCAGACTTGACAACATCATTGTGCAAGCTTCAAGAGGTATAGGGCTGACTAGACTTCACTGACTAGGCTAAAGAGGATGATGTGGTGCTGAATTGGCATGCAATGCAAGTATAATCTTGGATTAAAGAAGAGGTGAGCTGAGGTCTAGCCTCAATCGCCCATGATGGATCAAATGGTTGGAGGTTACGCTTCTGGGTTAAGGATACTGCTGGTGACTCTGTGTAGTGACGGCAGCTCGGGTTTGGTCAGAGATGGCGATCGGGCACGTGGCCACTGACATCGATGTTGGGCTTCGGTGGTGTTTCAGCAAAACGAGGGAAGCATGGCATAGAACGCAGAAAGGCTAACTCAAAGGTATGGTCAGTTTTGGAAGGGGTCATCCGAGGTAGCGGCAAAATAGTAACGACTGCTGCTAGGTTTGGTGGTGACTGCGAACAGATGCAGCAACAAATATGCTCGCATTCCTGGAGATTGGCTAAGAATTTTGAGGAACCGTCTCAATAGAGACATTCGTATATCCCGGGAACACAATTCTATAGTATGAGTTTGGACAGATCATCCACTAAGAGGAAGAACGAACAATGTAGATGAGGTGGGTGACAGTTGCAACATGCTTTGGTTGGTAGTCGCGTTTCGGTCATATCGCTGTATAAACGGGGATGAGCTCCTAGGGTCATGTAGAAGACTCGATGGGACATGCCATGACGCAGATGGAATATCCATACAACTTCTAGATTGACGGGTAACACAACAACAATCTCGGTGCGTGCGCAGAACGCATCCAAAAACCAGACAGCAGGCATGTCGACCTTGATCCCGGTGGTTTGGCTAATCTACTGGACAACCCAGTTTGTGAGGGCGTGGGTAACATCATGTGTCATGCTCTGGTGAAAGGGAATTGTGATTTGACCTCTGGTCAGCTGGGAACGTCGATGCCAATAGGTGACGACGTAGCTGTCCGTGATGGCAATGACCGTGGCGACGTAGATCCGGCTCTGGCCGGGGCTAGAGCTTGGCTAGGTACTTAGTATGATGGTAAAACAGGGGTAAGGAAGGAGAAAAAGGGGTCCTCACCTTGCTTTGATGATTCGGGAAGGAGGATTCGCGGATACGACGACGTAGTGCATCACGGGTGGCGACGATGGCTAGGGGAGGACGTGCAACACCTATTTATAGGGCTAGGGGTAGCTGGTTGAGGTGGAGTCCAAGTCGAACATGATTCGAATTCGAGTTTGAGTCGGTTAGGATTTCCTTTTTCGCAGCTTTTTATTCCAATGAATACTAAAGTTGTAGATCATTTCGAACAATAATTTGTTAGGGGGGCTACTCGCCCGCACCGCCCGGACTCCACCCCCTCCGTCCTCCTCTATAAAAGGGGCTAAAAATAGCCCAAAATCACATTTTATTCAGAAAAAAGAAAAAATTGTGAAGAGGGAGGAGAAGAGAGGAGAGGAGAGGGGAGGAAGAGAGCCCGGCGAAGCCCTGCTGCATTTGATCCGCGGATTTAAAGATCACATTCTGGTAAGTCCTTTTTTTCTTTTTATTGTTGTTAGTTAATGCAGTAGTAGTATATGACATAGATTTTAGACATGTATGACCTAGGGTTTAAAAAATTCTATGTTTAGTAGAAAATTGTCAAATTTACTTAGAACATTGTATGATAGCAGTGAAATATAGAATATTATTTTTACTATGTTAGTTTTGGAAATGTAGATTGTATAGAATAATAATTGTAGGGTTGTAGCTTTTAGAAAATGGTAGTGTTTAATTTGCACACGGTAGAATAGCTAGTAAATATAGATTGTATAGAGTGATATTTCTAGGTTAGTTTGGTTAGGACTATTATTGAAAACCTATTGTTATGTATGAATGTGTGTCGGTAAATTATTTTATCTGATAATGAGAAATATAGTTCGACAGTCTTAATATTGGTTATGTTTGCGGGTGTTTCCAGGGATGGTAGATAAATTAATTTTTTAGATATATTATGGTGAGGGTGAAATTAGGTACGGTCCTAACGGTGTAGATCTGTCTGGATTTCGTCATGTTATGAAGGGTCTTAGTAAAGCTAATGAGAGGACCATTGTGGGTGTGTGCAAATGGCTCATGCGGTTTTTCCAACTGGATCCGCAGCAACATGAGCTGAAGCTGAAAGCTGTCCTCAGCCTTGCTAGTTATGAATACTTTGGTGAGCTTGTTTCTATCGAAGCCATATCAACTTGGAGACAGTATATAGATATATCTTGTGAACGTGGCCTACCTCTGGTTTTGTTAGCTGAGGCATACCTGAAAGATCAAACTGAGGTGAACTCTGCGGAAGCAATAGCAGGACCAAGAGAGGCAGTGGAAGATGAATCAGAGCAGGTTAATGTCGGGTCCAAGGAAGATGTTGGAGATATAACAGAGCTGCAACCGATGGGTGTAGCCGATGAAAGGGAGCACATCCCTAGCATCATTGAAGAGATGAAGTTGGAGAATGAAGAGTTGGAGGAAGGCCTTGCTGATGGGGATTCATCTGACGAGGAGGGTAATGCTCCAGTGCCTACAGAGTGGAGGGATCATGAATCCAATGCTCCTGCCTCCCCCAACCATAAATAGCCAAATCTCCATACGTTGATGCACCACTCATTTCTCAGATCCCTCAAATGCAATGTCTTCCTCAGCTCCACCAAGCCCACCAAAAAAATATTGGGGGACTACCTTACCTCAAGGTATCGAACCACCAATGTGCTTCTGTGGTGACCTTTGCAGGCTCCGCAAGTCGCAGGACATCTCATACACCTATGGGCTGCGCTTCTTCATGTGTGCCAACTACGAATATGACAAGCCTCAACATGCAACATATGAGTATCGACTGGTATAACAACAGATATCAGCCACATCTCTGCTAATTTCGCACTCTGTTTTACTAACTGCTCATCATGTTCTATTTGTTCAGTCCCCTCCACCGCTCTGTGATTTTATTCAATGGCTCGACAATGAGCAAAATGAGGAACAGAAGCAGTGGGTTAACATGAACATGAGGTGGAGAAGGGAAGCGTACGCACGTCGGGAGTACGAGCAACAACAAGAGGAACTTTGCCTCAAGCAGGAGGAAGAAGAGCGCATGAGGAAGGCGGCGTACGACCATACCGTGGCTCAGGCTCGGGAGGCTGAGAGGGCCAGGAAGTGGGAGAGAGCCAGCCGTGCTAAGGCGGCAGGTCCCGATACCCTCCGAAAGGGAAAATATCCTAGATGCACTCAGTAGAGAGTATCTAATGTAACACGACATACTTCCACACTCCCTAAGGCATGTTATGATTAGGATCGACGCACTAATAAGTAGGTCTTAGTGCGAACCATACATACCACCTTCGTTTCCTCGCCGTGTCATCGTGGTTACAATCTTATGTAATGTTTTCACCCTATGTTTAATACTATGTTTATCGTCGTTCGCACCGCATACCCATGTAATATGCTGCGAGTGCTAATTACTGATTTTTTATTCTCCGACTATTACATAACCTACTCCAAATTTTAATTCCAAATTTTCTTAAAACCTTTATTTATTTTTTGATGAAATACACAAAATTTAGCAATTTTTGGAAAAAAAAAAGGCCATTACCGCTCCCTCAGAGAGCGGCAAGGGGGCTAACCGCCCTCCTTAAGGGAGCGGTCAGGCCTCCCGCCCTCCCAGTGGGTGGTTAGGCCAGCTAACCGTCCTCTCATAGGGCTGCAGCCCTCTCAGAGGCGCCTAGATTTATAATTTTTTCTACGAAAAATCTATTTATTTAAATTTTTAATTAAAAAATATAAAAAAAAACTCCGTCAGTCTTCACCGCCTAAGGGCCGTCGGGGGTAGTCAATGAATCAGGGCCATGGGCGCCATTGGGCTACGCCGGCCTTCATCACCGGAGCGCTGGTTGCGACTCTGGATTGCTTGGGCTACCATCGGCTAACAAGGGGGCGAGCCGCTGGGCTGCACCGCTGCCACTGGGGTGATGGCGTTTGAATAATGGCTGGATGGGCTGATGCCTCCAGAGGACAGGTACAGTCGGATTCAGTCGGTCCGAGCACCGCTTCTATGAGAGCGAGTCGCCTTTACATCGTGCGTCGTTGTTCAGTGCCATCGTCTCCTTGCCATCCCGATGTAGATGAATTTGATGTGGAGGACCACGGTCTGAATCCATCCGTGTCCTTAGGTGCCTCTGTGTGCTTGGCATGTTCTCCAAGATTGTGAAGAAGGCTTGCGACGATGAATCTCGAGGGTTGTTTCCGTGGAGCGCCTTCTTGTCTGTCTTGCCGATTAGCCCTGTAGAGACAGGGTGCTGATAACGTATTGAAGTATATTGTGTAATAGAGACAATAGAAAGCGGATAGAGTAGTGTAGGGAATGAACTCATTGTTTCTTTTATTGTACTCATGTTTAATTTATAGAAATGATAAGTTCATATCTCTTCGAGAAGGCATTTCTCTCAAATATAATAGATGTCTTTTCGGGGACGTATCCCTTCATAATAGGTGTTTAATTGATCATTAATATTTGTGTCATAACTACTGGAATTTATGCAAACTTTAATGTTTTGCTTTTGGGCCGTGTTGGACAGCCAGGACTGGGCCTCCTATCTGTTTCGGCCCAGTCCATTCTGGGCGCCGTATATATACGCTCTTTCTAGGGTTGGAAAGGGAGATTTTTTGTGGTTTCCTTGGCTGCTCCGTCCGATGGCTCCTGGGTGCTGGCAGCGGCAACAGCTCCGGCTAATTCTTTGGTCGGATGGGTTGGTTGCAGCAGCATCAGGAGGTGATGGATCGATGGGTGGCCGCGGGAATCTCGCAGGGAAGATGCGGCGGTTCTCTGCAATGAGGATAAGGCCCCTATCTCAACCTCTCTCCCTCTTCCTCTCTGGGTGCGACGGCATAAATGTGGCTGACTACTTCCCTTGTGTTCTGGCTCGGGGTTGCATCAAGAACTAGATCCTGAGTCTTCTCTTGTGTTTTTCCTCTGGTGCTCTACCCGAGAGTGAATGCTTTGTTGGTGGCCGGAGCTGCAACGCTGAGGCTCACCCGGATTGCAGTGGCAGTTCGGTGCTAGGCTTTGTATCTCCGATCTCCTCTCACCGCCGGCTACGGAAGGTGACTGGTTTTCTGGGTCAGCGGCGCATTGGCCGTGCCTAACCAATCTTCATTTTGATTTCGATCAAAACTTTCACTCTATTGTTGGTACACATGTTAGAGGTTTTTTTTGCTGTTATTCTCATTTCTTTCAGTAGCTTAATCATGTGTACAGTTAGCTCTATTATTTGGTATGGTATACATATAGTTGAAATAAGGTATATGCTCTTTATAAGGCATTATGTTATTCAACAATAACATCTGACGAAGCCGATCTTTGAGGTTGTTAGGATTTGGCCAAGTCTCCTACGCGGGAATTGGAGTTTATCTCAATCTCTAGGCAGCTTAAATGATGTGACCAACGAGAAAATGAGCTCATCTCTTCCACCGCTACCTTTGAGCTTTTCCCCTCGGCCAAGACACCCGGATTATATAAGGTGATCCCTCGACCCCTGGAACACCACCTCTCCTCCGAGTGCCCTCGAACTGCACCTATAGCACCGCTCGAGAGTTCGTCTCTCTCCACTCTGACAAGGAAAGTCGACACCTAGGAAGTTTGTCACTGGAGCTTCTTTGCTGCCACGAAGTCACTTACCGGGATCGCAAGCTCCCAGGCTCCCAAGGACACTGTTCTGCTGTTTCCGCCAACGGCCCAACACTAGAACCTTCTCATCGACGAGTACCAGGCATCGGTGTTGCCTTTCACCGTTGACGCACACCTACAGACCATCTCCATCGTCTGTTCTTTCATTAATATTGATCATTGTTGTTCCTTGAGTCTTGCAGCGTCATTTCAGCCTTACTCCGGCCATGTGCCGTTGTGACCCCTAGCATCGCCGTCACCCTGAGCCGTTGCCGCCGACCAAAATACCCGGAGTCGATCACCACCGTCCGATCTAAACCTTGCAGCCTAGATTAGATATAACTTACTGTTTGGCCTTTAGATCATAGCCGTTCAATCTCAGCTCAGCCGTCTACATGTAATGAGATTCTTGATCTAGTCATTAGCCACGTGTTGCCCTATTAACTGCCACATTAACACGATCTACCCATGTGTCCGTCCATGTCAGCAGGCACGTCACCAGTCAGCATGGACACATCACCTATACAATTGGCGCCATCTCACGTTTCTTGCCCATGCGGTAGCTAGATCACTTTGCCATATCACTCGTCTGCCTATCCAATCAACCATACACATCAGATCCACCTCAACCGCCACCTCTGCATGTTTGAGCACGTGGCAGTCACATCATTGTAGTCAATCAGCACTCCTTTTCTTTTTCTTTTATAATCTGCTGATGTCATAAATATTTTCAGTGATGTAATCAATAGGATTTCCAGTAGAAGAATAATTCGCTTAATTCTGATTTAATTTTGTTAATAGTTTGAATAATGTTTTCCTTAGTAAAATAAATCTAATAATTTTGGAAAATAGTAATTAATCTTTAATAATTTATATAATGTTTTTATTAATTTTTTCATGTTTTCCTATGGTTAAAAATTCATATAAATTCTAATAAATTTAAAAAAATCCTAGAAAATGCCAAAAAATCATATATCCCTCCGACAAATTATAGAAAATTTAATCCTAGAAAATGCCAAAAAATCATATATCTCTCCGACAAATTATAGAAAATTCTTAATCATGTAGTTTTACATGTAGTTAATCTTTTTATTCTATTTTTATTTTTTGGAAGCCGTAACTTATCAACCATAGCTCTGATTGGATCCGTTCTTTCGCCAAAATTCTGAGAAAACCCTAATTGATCTAGTGGCATTATTTGTTATGTGCTATTGGTTCTTTCTGGTTCTTGATGTATTTGTGTGTGCCCTTTTGCTTATTTTTGTGAGTAGATGCTAACATTCTGGAGGAGCTAGAGGAACCTCAAGACCAAGACTTCGTTGAAGATCCAACTGAGTACTATGAAGGTAAGTTGTGTCTTTGACCATATTGATCCAAGTTTTAAAATATTTTATTTTACAAACTCATGCTAATAATATTATCAGGAATGCCAAGATAGGTTTTACCCAATTTTTCCTTATCATCCTTGTCGCCATGGATATAGTGTTAGGTTATGGAAGGGTAGATGATGCTTAGTCTTGCTTTGGGATGGTGATAATTGTAATATCCTAAGTTTAACATGTTAATTAGATGAGAATTTCGCTCCAAATTAAAAAATTGTGATTAATTAGGCTAACTAAAATCAAGGGGATATGTATATGAATGCATATATACCAGTATGTATACCTTCATATGTAATAAATGTATCAAGTTAACTATGTATTCCAAAATGCACTAGAGTCATTTTTCGAAATAGTCTCTGCATTGAATTGATTCATGTATGTTGGTTTGAGGTTTTTATGGTCTTGTGCGTAGATTTGAATTTGAATGTCTTACTCATAGTCTCCATTTAGCTCAAATCAAATTGGATTCCAATCCTCTCCCCAAAAATAAAGATCCAAGTCCAAATCAAAGTTCAAATATGTTTAATTGGGTTGATCTTAATCCAAAGTCAAAATTCAAATTCAAATATCTCATTTGAATTTAATCCCAAAACCCTTCTCTCTTTCCTTTTCTTTTTTTGTTTCTTTTTACCCTGGGTCAAAATCCCCCTCCCATCTCTTGTTCATCCCACATGCAACCAGGCCCGGCCTCCTTTCCTTCTCCTCTCTCTTTTCTCTGGCGCGACACAGCCGTCCAACCCAGTTGGTAGTTCCTCTCGCCCGCGCGCGCTCGGCCCAGCTCGCCCATGTGCTAGCCTACCCACCCGCTCGCGCGCCCTAACGCCTGTTGCACCATACGCGTGCTGGCCATCCAATCGACGCCCACCCACGCCTCTCATTCCTCCTCCAGCGCGACGTTGTGCCGCTAGCCACCATGACAGCTGCCTCCTCCGGGGAAAATATCCCCGACCGGCCTCCGCCTCTCCCACTCTTTCCCTTCTCTTTCTACCCATTCGCGTTGCCCATACCTGTGCAAGTTGTGCGACTTTCACCCCCCCCCCCCGGCGCGCGTGGACGGCGCAGAGCGCCCATGCCACAGGAAATGCGCTGGGCGCTACTCCGCCACCTCACCGCCGACGACCGCGTGATGCCAACGTGCTCGCCACTTCTCTGCTCACCTCTCTCCCCTATATAAATAGCGAAGCCCGACTATTTATGGTTGGGGGAGGCAAGAACAGAAGCACTGGTGCCCAACAACACCTCAGGCAACAGACCGGGAGACACGTGCCTAGAACGTCACAACCTCGTCTTCATAGTCTTCAACATCTTCACTCACTGAGCAGCAGCACACATGTCGCATGGTATAGGGAAAATAGCAAGTGCGAGCACATGATGCGCTCAGCAAGTGTGGGAAAGATAATGATATGCAGGCTTATATCAAGAATAGGCTAACACATGGTATATTTGTGAAAATACGAATAATGAAAATATATTTAGACTCAAAATCATTAAATAATTATTAAGTGAATGTAACCCATACAGTCCAATACCCAACATACAAGGCTCTCCACCTTGCATACCATAACTATCTAGTACTCCCTGTACTATAACAAAAACCACAACCATCTAGTACTCCCTGTACCAGAACCATAACCACAACTCATAACCAACTAATCATGTGAGGATCCAAGTCTCTCATAACCGCGAGCACGGCTGTTATAACAGTTTTTACACTTTGCAGAGGTTGTCCAGCTTTCCCCACGAGTCGTGATTTCCATGTTGCCATGTTAGCTAGACACTTAACACACGCCAGTGGTGTGTCACCTGGAAAGTCACTTCAAAGCCATTACAAAGTTTCATCTAGTATGTGCATGCCCGCTAGGTTTCACCGCCGTCAAAGTGGCATTCGCACCACCCAGAAGCCCCCTTTTACGCCTTGTAGCTCCAGAAAGTTTTCACCCTTTCCTTCCACTACCCATCTCATACCACTAACCAAATGGTTCTGGCCTTTGCCGTCCTCACATATCCACTCTTCCGTTTGGCACGCACAAAAACTAGAATCCACTAATTAATAGGCTAGGCCTGTCCCATACCAGGTCTCATGGTTGGTACGATATTTTTTGGGTTGTCACTCCACGAACAGGTCCTTACTTAGGTTACTTGAGCAAACACTAAATCAACATCATAACCATGACAACCACCAAAACCACTTTGCTTAAGGCCTAAGGTTACATGTTGCTAGACTATTAACACATTAACGACCATTGTTGTATAAGTTCATTAGTCAGATTATGACACTTTCCAATATCCCAAAAGCATGGCTAAGCAATCTACCCACCAAAGATACCTAACCATAAACCATCTAGGTTCCAAGGGATGATAAGGAAAAATCTAGAAAAAATCCTAACATAGGTGACTACCCATCATATTGAAAGACACTGTATACAATTTTGTAAAACAAAACATTTAAAAACATAGGTTCAAGATGATCAAGGACACTTGCCTTTTACCCATTGCTGCTCAGTGTTGTCTAAATCTTGGTCTTGAAGTCCCTCGAACTGCTCCGGAACGTTATCAACTAATCGCGAGAACTACCGACAAACAACACAGAGGAAAACACTAAGAACAACATACCAAACATTATTAAAACACTTTAAAAAAACACTATAGTTGGATAGGGATGATTTTAGAAATATTTAGACACAAGAATCGTCTAAATCGGAGTTAAGATGAAAAGAAAATAGCTTTCGGGAGATGGATTAGACTAAAAAGGAAATGCTGATTTACCGAAACTATCTTCCTATGGGAAAAACTTTATTGCACAATCACTGTGTCAGGCTTGACAACATTATTGCGCAAGATTCAAGAAGTGTAGGGCAGACTAGACTTCGCTGACTAGGCTAAGGAGAATGATGGGGCACTGACTTGGCATGCTATGCATGTACCATCATGGATTAAAGAAGAGATACGCGGAGATCTAGTCTCGACCACCTATGATGGATCAAAAAGGTCTAAGGTTACGCTTCTAGGTTAAGGATACTACTGGTGACTCTATGAAGTGGTGGTGGTTTGGGTTTCGTCGGAGATGGCGATCGGGCACGTGGTCACTGACATCAATGTCGGTTTCAGTGGTGTTTCAGTGAAACGAGGGAAGCATAGCGTAGAACGCGGAAAGACTAACTCAGCATATGGTTGGTTTTGGAAGGGGTCATCTGAGGTAGCGGCAAAACAGCGATGACTGCTTCTAGGTTTGGTGGTGACCGCGAACATATGCAGGAACGAAGACGCTCGCGTTCTAGGAGATTGGCTATGAAATTTGAGAAACAGTTTGAATAGAGATGTTCATACATTTCGGAAACACAATGCTACGGTATGGTTTTGGGTAGATCATCCACTGAGAGGAAGAACGATCAACGGAGATGAGACGGGTGATGGCTGCGACATGCTGTGGTTGGCAATAGCGTCCTGGTCGTGTCGCTGCAAAAACAGGGATGGGCTCCTAGGGTCACATAGAAGAGTCCATGGGACACGCCGTGATGCAGTTGGAGCATCCATACGGCTTTCGGATTGACGGGGAACACGAATGCAAATCCGGTGCGCACGTAGAACGCATCCAAAAACCGGACAATGGGTATGTCGACCTTGATTGCGGTGGTTTGGCTGCTCTACTGGCCGACCTGGTTGGTGAGGGCGTGGGGAACATCATGGGACACGCACCGGTGAAAGGGCTTGGTGATTTGACCTCTGGTCGGTCGGGAACATCGATGCCAATCAACTATAGCGCGGTTGTCCCGCGGCTGTCCGCGACGGTGACGACCGTGGCGGCGTAGATCGGGCTTTGGCCGGAGCTAGGGCTTGGCTAGGGACTTAGTATGATGCTAAAATAGTAGTAAGAGAGGAGAAGAAGTGGCCCTCACCTTGCTTTGATGGTCGAGGATGGAGGATTCACGGAGAAGACGACGTAGCGCATCACGTGTGGCGGCTCCGGCGAACGGCGGCGCTCCGGCGACGCACGGACATAGCAGCAGCGACTTTTAGGGATTGGGGACGTGGAATAGGGGTAGGAGAGGTCGTGCAACTCATATTTATAGGGCTAGGGGCAGTTGGTTGAGGTGGAGTCCAAGCCGAATAGGAATCGGATTCGAGTTCGAGTCGGTTACAATTTACTTTTTCGCAGCTCTCTATTTCAAGGATGATATCTTCCTCGTCCGGACTCCAAATTGGATGTTTCTTGATTCTAAATTGTATTACTTGAAAAGATATACAACTTTGGTAGTCATTGTAACTTCTGAAAATGACATCTTGATTTCCAAAAATACACCACAAGATAAACTGTTTGAACTCGGACTTATCTGCGCAGCACTGATTTCGGGGGCCATAACTCCTAGCTCTATTATCCAAAAGAGGACTTCCATAGGTTCAAATCGAAGCTCTCGATGAGACCTACAACTTTGGTATTGTCAAGATTTGCATTTGAGGCTTTTTAAACTCCAAAACTTCATGAAAAAATAAGGCTGTCTAGGACTCCGCGAAAATTTGCAGATTTCGTGGATCCTTTGTTGGGCCATCTAGAAGACTTGGCTAAGGGTTTAGACTTGAGCAAGATTGAGCCCAAAAACACTTTGGGTATATCTAGGGTTTAGAAAAAAAACTTTTGCAGAGAAATTTGAATAGGGTTTGAATTTGAATTGAGTTTGGAGTGAATTTAAGAGAAATGAAAAATGAGGTTGAACAAGAATAGGAGTAGATAAGGAATGTGAATTTGGATTTGGGTAGAATTTGAGAAAGAGGAGAGATTGGATTTAAATAAGGATTTGGATAAGATTTGAATTGAATTTGAGAAGAATCAGATATGATCAAGGATTGAATAAATGATAAATTCAAAGATTTTGAATTCCAACCATTAAGATCCTTAACTTATTCACTACTGAGTTTTGGAAAAACCTTTTTAAAATCATTTTCACTCAAAACACCAAAGAGAAAGAAAAGAAAAAGAACTCTAATGCATTTACTTGGCTCCTAACAAAACTCAGCATGCAATGCACATAAAATAATAACCTATATTGATTGATTGATTAAGAAAATAGGTTTTAAACCTATACTACTGTTGAAGCTATTCAATAATCTTGGAAAATTTTAAAAGTTGTAAATTCTGAAAATCAGGATGTTACACTACGCCCTGATGGCCTCACACAAGCTTTGGCACTACTTCCTTGCCTACGACATCACTGTACCAACCTCGTATCCGCTTGGTGACATGTTTCGCAATCGGGAGGCGACGGGATGCATCGGCAAGTGGACGGTAGAGTTAGCCCCCTTCGTGGTAAGGTTTGTGGCCCGCACTACCATCAAATCCCAAATCTTGGCAGACTTCATCGCCGAATTGACCCCAGCACCCACCAAACCCACCACTACACCCACCCAAGACATCTGGACGATCTACACTGACGGAGCATACTACTCCATGGGCGCTGGAGCTGGAGCGGTCCTCATCTCTCCCACAGGCCAGTAGGTCCAATACGCTGCTAGCCTGGATTTGAAGAAGACCAACAATATAGCCAAACACGAGGCCGTCCTCTTAGGCCTCCGAAAGGTCTGAGCCTTGGGAGCAGCCAAAGTCATCATCCGTACTGACTCTCAGATCGTTGCCAGTCACGTCAACAAGGACTTCCAAGTCCGGCATCCAGACATGACAACATACCTCGAGGCCATTCGCAAGGCTGAGGCACACTTCCGCGGCATATCAATACAAAGGATACCGCAGGCGAACAATAGTCAGGCAGATGCCTTAGCAAAGGCTGCAGCCACGGGTAAAGACCCACCAATAGGCACCTTCCTCGAGACCCTACACCAGCCGACCGCCAGAGCTCTTGATGAGACGGCCGTCGCCATCCTCTCCATCGAAGCTGCGGGCTGGAGGGCCCCCCTCCTATCCTTCCTAAGAGGAACAGAAGAACCGGACGACCCAATTACACTCCGCTGCATCCACCCTGTGTCAGGGGCTACCATCTCATAAATGGCACCCTTTACAAGACAGGTGTCTACGCTCCCCTCCTTCGATACATTACTAAACAAGAAGGAGCCGACCTCCTTCGGGAAATACATGAAGGCCTTTGCGGCAATCATCTGACGCCTCATGCACTAGCCGGTAAGGCACTTCGCCAGGGGCTCCATTGGCCTAGGATCATGTCTGATGGGGAAGAACTCATCCGCACCTACCAAGGATGCTAATGGATGGGACACCGAAGCCACCGACCTCCAACTCCCTTGCAACCAATCACCCTTGTCTGGCCCCTGGCTCGTTGGGGTATGGACCTCATCGGTCCATTTCCCCGTGCCGAAGGAAACCTTCAGTACGAAGTGGTAGCATTGGAGTACTTCTCCAAATGGGTTGAGGCCAAACCCCTCACTACAATCACGTCAAAAAATGTCCAGAAATTCTTCTGGAAGAACATAATATGCCACTTCAGCGTCCCACGATAGCTCACGGTGGACAACGGCACACAATTCTACTCCGGGCCTTTTAGACAGTTCTGGGACGACCTCGGCATCGAATTATGCTTTGCAGCAGTTCGACACCCTCAGTCCAATGGAGCCGTCGAAAGGGCCAATGGCAACATCCTCTTCGGCCTAAATTGCCACCTTGTTGGCTTAGCTCGAGGCCTATGGGTCGATGAACTTCCCAAGGTCTTATGGTCCCTCCGCACCACTGTCACGCGGGCCACCAGGTTCACAACCTTCCGCCTCCTGTACAGAGACGAAGCCATGACCCCCACCGAGGTCAAGGCCTACTCACTCAGGGTACAACTTCCGCAAACTGATGGAGAAAGGGAGCTCTCCCCTGACCTTACCAAAGGCACGCGGCTCCATGCCATTCAGAACCTAGATCACTACATTAAGAAAACTAAGGCCTGGTACGATCCAAGGGTTGCGCCATGAAACTTCAAACCTGGTGAACTAGTGCTTCGATGCGCCCTAGCCCCAGGAAAGCTACGCAACAAATGGGAAGGCCCATACCTAGTCCTCAAGTCAAACAGACCAGGTTCCTACCGCCTGGCCAATACAAAGGGGACCCCCCTCGAACACAGTTGGAATGCGGAGACCCTCCACAAGTACTATGTATAGAGAACCCTAGGCTCAGTTCTCTCTGAAGATACCAAAAAAAGACCCCTCAGCATCTTGAAGGCACAAGCCTCCGTGCTGGACAGGCATTCCATCCGCCATCTTTAAGGTCTCGCCAACCTACTTGGCAGATAGGCAAAGACTGCTCCAGCATCTTGAAGGCATAAGCCTCCGTGCTGGACAGGCATTCTGTCCGCCATCTTTAAGGTCTCGCTAACCTACATGGCGGATAGGCAAAGACCGCTCCAGCATCTTGAAGGCATAAGCCTCCATGCTGGATAGGCATTCCGTCCGCCATCTTTAAGGTCTAGCTAACCTATGTGGCGGATAGGCAAATACCGCTCTAGCATCTTGAAGACGTAAGTCTCCATGTTGGACAGTCATTCCGTGTGTCATCCTTTGGGCCTAGCAAACCTAAAATGGAGGATAGGCAAAGACCGCTCCAGCATCTTGAAGGTAGCGCCTTCATACCAGACAGGCACAACACCCTCTGTCATTTCTAAGGCCAGGCCGGCCTAACATGGCGAAGGGATAAACACCCCACAACCAGCACAACTAAAAGTCTCCATCACCCGACCCTTCCGATGCCCCTCGAAGTCTCGCACCCCGTGGCCGCTGATCAGCCACAGGATGCGAAGGGGCTGGAACAGGGGGCACAAGCGAAGCATCTGTGCGATCAATCTTAAAAAAAGGAGAGAAAAAGAAACAAAAACAACAAGCTAACACAACGCAAGTTGTACACACATAACATACAAAGAACCTTTTTATATAGTTAACTGTTGTACATCGAATCTATGCCCAGCAAACTGGCTAGCCTACTACGCCCCCCTGTACCACTACGGGAAGACGAGGGTGCCTGATTGCCACACCTCCTAGACACACCGTGGGACCTAGAGAGTCGTCCCTGACAGTTGCGCATGGGAGACCGACGTGAGCCCCCTCTGCAAGAAGGGCTACTGCCCAAAACAGAGACTCAGCCTCAGGAAGACGAAGGATCCGCTGGGAAAGGATACGAGTCAAAGGCCGAGAAGTCCAGCTATTCCTCCTCCTGCCCCGCCAGCGAGGCCTCCGCGGCCTGTACCTCCTCCACCTTCACCTCACCCAAGATAGACTTGAGAATTTCCGATGGCACCCTTCCGTCAGAATCCCGGGGAAGGACGAAGCGTCGTAAGAAGCGTGAGCCGGCAACCTCCCGGGATGTTCGGGCCGCACACCAGTCATCTATTGCAGCAAAAAACACATCTGAAGCAAACACCCGGGGATCCTCTGGCTCGACCTTAACCAAGACGTCGGCGGCCACCTGCGGATCAATACGCCCCTCGAAATCGCGGGGCATAACAAAATGACTCTGTTGACAAACGAACGGAGTAGACCCCAATGCTCCGGACACACTCGATCCCTCCCCAGAGGCACTATCCAAGGTATAGGCGAGGCCTCCTCCGGCCTTGGGCCGCAATACCTATACACGCAGATCGGACTCCTGTTAAAATTCAAAGGCACAAACATTCCAGAAACAACACAGGTAAACCATAGGAAGACAGGCGAGGTTTCCATCAAATAAAGGAAAGATTATATACATAAAGTAGAAGGAGGCAGTCAACATGCTAGAACTCGACCCCCCTCCCAAGGAAAGAAAAGAAAACAAAGACAGCCTGCGGTAGAGCTACACCTCTGGGGCATCCACGCTCGGCTCCAGCGGGGCAACAACGCCAGAAGAAGCTCCCCCAGAGGGCCGCAAAGCGCCCGTAGACTCCAGGTGAAGGACCGGACCTCCCAAAGAAGAACTCGGGCGAAGGCCCCGTGAGGCACCTGGAGTCCCCTGACCGGCCATGAAGCGCAACATCACGCTCCGGCCATGCTTCGCCCATACGCCGCGACAGAAGCTCTCCAGGGCTGCGCAAATCTCCGCCGAAGGTGCCTCTGGCTGGAAGGCCTCGACCATAGAGTCTGGCACTTGCTGCTCCAGTGCTTCGAAGGGACCAACCCCCGCCTAGTGCAGTAGGGTCAGCTGAAGCGCAGCGGCCACATGAGCGGTGGACCTTGTATAGACCTCTGAGGCCCTAACCAAGACATTCGCGGCGGACCGAAGCCAGAAAAGTGGCATGACCGATGCCTCCGAGTCAGAGGGCAGTGGCGGTCACCAAGCCCCTAGGCTGCTCAAGGCATCAAAGGTAATCAGGGCCACCTCCGATGCAAGTACCGTTAACTGCTGCCACTTCGAACGCAGTGCCCCCTCTAATGCCCGAACCTCCTCTAGTTCTCGCCGTACCGCCGCCGCCAGAAGGGTGTCAACATTACTCTCGGCGGACACACAGGCTGCGTTGGCCGCATCGGCAACCTCCCTCGCCTCCCGGAGGTCTTCGGCATCCTTCCGCGCCTCAGCCTCCGCACGCTCGCGAAGTGCCATCTCCTCCCGAAGACGACCCTCCGCGGACTCCGCCCGCTTTCGAGCGTCTTCCAAGGCTTGGCGATGACCCTCAACCTCGTCAAGGGCCGCAGTAAAAGCCTGGCACCCTCCACCTAACAGCGCCCTCGTCAAAATTACTTGCTACAAGGCACCACAAAAGATGGAAAACGACAGAATGAGCTACTCAGAACCCAACACCGGACACAGCAAATCATAACCAATACTACCGACCTGAAGGGCCACCGCTACCAACCGCACCTCCAGCTCCTCCAGAGGACGCTGGGCCAATGATCGCTCGACCTCTCCACTCCGGAGAAGAGAGGAGGCCGCAACGAAGGCCCTTGACGCCTCCGGGCGCAACACAAAGTCATCCGGGGTCAAGACCCCGAGGCCAGGGCTCCCCTCAACCGCTCCAAAGGGACCCTCAGCGGAGGGCACGACGCCTCTGGCACCAGCCACCACGGGTAGGTCACCAGCTGGCTCGGGGCCCCACTGGAACGAAGCCACGTCCCCCGGGACGGCCCTCGGAGACCCCTCCGGAGGAGTCCCCGATCTCTGCTGGGCCTCCGAGGCCTCAGGGGGTGGAGTCAAGGACACATCCACCTCAAAGGTCGCTACAAAAAAGAAACATAAATCAAGATCCCAGTGCACGACCAAAAGCAGGATATGACTAACGAAACAAATCACACCTAGTTCCTCTGAACCTCTTACAGGAGGGCCCGTAGCGTCCTCAACATCTGAGCCAACAATACCGAAGTCATGGTCCATGGAGGCCACGCCTCTCTGTTGGCTCTGGCGTGACCCGCAATATTCGGGGAGGCCCGACCCTTCCCCCGGTCATCACCGCCACCGAGGTAAAAGCAGACACAATTGTACAGCTCCTAGCTCCGTGCCAGGGCCACCCGCCACTCCTGCTCCATGAGAGTAGAGGGGCCCAGGATCACCTCCGCGATCTCCACCACGCACTCCAGCTGGAGGTAGCTCTCTGGAAGAAAAAAGACACCTCACATCACCAGATCAAAAACCAAACTACAAAGGGAACTCACCAGCACTGACGGGCGGGCTGGAATACACCTTCGGCCACTCTTTCACACCTTGCTCAAAGACGCAGTTCCAGCCCGTTTGAAGGGGCCGAACGCGCAACATGGTGAACTCCTCCACGAGGTCACACATGCTCATCTTTTCGTCCACCCTCCGGAGAAGGGCCAACCATGAGGCGAACTGGTCGTCCGTAATCCCCGTCTCCGGCTCTGAAACATACGTGATATCCCAGTTCGTGGAGTGAAGGGGTGATGCAGGGTCGACACTGTAGTAAAACAACCGTTGCAACCAGCTAGTATACCACCGGCCGTTAATGGCCTTCACGGGAAAGGCATCGTGATACTGCGATCATATTTGGAAGTTGACACTCCCGAAGCTAAGGGGCCTCTTCGTCCCCTCAACCTTGATCAACTTCAGCTGGCAGCTGGCAAAGTGGAGGGCCACGAAGAAATCCGCCCTCCCTTCGCACCCCTCCACCCACATGGCCCACTCAAAGGTGGCCAGGCGGTCAATGGCATCGGTGTGGAGCTGCAGAAGCTCCACGTAGAAGTGGCGGAGCACCTCTTCAAGCAACGACACCGAGGGAAAACCCAGGCCCACCTCGAAGAAGGCCTCAAACACCACAACCTCATGGGCCAGGGGCTTCAGGACCTCCTCGCCCAGCAAAGGCCGAGCAACATCTCGGGAGGGAATCTTCCCCTCCCTAACTATCCGGTCGAGCTCCTTGTCACCAATGACAGACGCCCCCAGTGCAGTGGTTTGCCGGGAGTGCCTTTTGCCGGAATTCCAGAGCTCCACTCCTGGCGGTGGCCCCATCAATGACGGGAAAATCGGCGCCACCTGAGGGTCCCCCGTGGTGGCTACTCCAGCCATCTCCCCCGCCGCCCGAGTTTCGGCTTCATTCAGGGTACTGAAGCCAGCCATACGAACCACAAGAGGATGGCGAAAGGCGCTGGATTATGAGAGAGAGAAGAGTAGGGATCAAAGGACAACTCGCACAAAGCAAAAGGCGTCGAAGACAAAGGCAGATGAGAACGAGGAGTTGGCAAAATGGTCGCTCTGGGCAATCCCCTTCCTGCCACAAATAGGGAGCAACTTGCCCCCTCCAAGCGGTGGGCACATGCGCCGTCCTTTTGCCTGCCAGGCCGAAATCATGAGGGAGCGAAACTGACTCCCTTGACCCCCCCCCCAATGACAAGACGACACGCGTCCCACGCCCCGCCTGACAGGGCAGGACTGCACCTCTCCCCAGGGTGCATTCAATGCCCCCTGTCGCCAACATCATCCAACATGCCGTTTTGTCACCCGGCTCAAACCGTCCCAGACAAGACAAGCAATTCTTGAACCACAAGCCATCAACCATAAGCCAGGGACCGTCAGGGGCCCTACTCTGAAGGAACCACGGGTCCGACAGCTCCGCTGGCCACCCTCACGAGGGGCTACTGTTGGGGGTCATTATCAAGGACCCCTGACGGCCCCTTGGCTTAATCAGCCTGGTCTCCCAAAGGCTCGGCCTCTCGAAGCTTCCGCCTTCCGAAGCCCTGGCCTTCCGGAGCCCTACCTCTAAAAGGCTCGGCCTCTCGAAGCCTCCACCTTCTGAAGCCCCGGCCTTTCGGAGCTCAACCTCCCGAAGGCTCGGTCTCCAAGGCCTCGACCTCTCGAAGCCCCGGCCTTCTGAAGTCCTGCCTCCCGGAGGCTCAGCCTCCCAAAGGCTCGGCCTCCCGAGGCCTTGGCCTCCCGCTGCCCGGGCCAGCTTCCCGGAGGTTACTGGGTGAGTCATCAGGCCTCAGGAAAGATCTACCAAAAGGGAAGCACCAGTCATACTTTGCCGGTGAGGAGGTGACCGGCATTAAATACCTAGGCTAGTGGACGCCGCTTTGACACCCCACATGATGGTGCCTGCCCTGACACCCCTAACAGTGCGGCGCTGGGCCACAGTTGGCGACCGGCTCGCCCCCTTCAGGGGGCAAGCACTATGATAATTACCACGGTGGATATTTATCTTCCCGATAGGATAGAAGGTAATTATCCGGGATAAGGCCTAGTAATTCGGTCAGATCTCGGATATTTGTACATTATGGTAACTTGTATGCCAAGCTACGCACGGCCCTATAAATAGGAGGCCATGGTCCTCTGGGGAAAACACAACAAAAAAAAATACAAAGGTGAAAGCACACCAAGTCACGCTGTGATACTCCTTCCAGAGTGATACATTTTTCTACCATCAATATATTCGTGGTGTTTCTTCCTCTCAATCTTCGTCTCTAAGCATGAGTCTCCTCCTTAGAAGAAACTCTCACCGTACTTGCTGGGGCAAGACAAACTCCTGCTCTAACACACGCCAACCTGCATGCATCCCTCTATTTTTATTCTTTTTTCTTTATTCCATAGCATGCAATCCATTACATGCTCTATGGATTGCATGCTCTATGGAATACACCTTCACGGCTTGCACAACATGAGACTATCCTCTACACCATAGACCGTACACCTCCTATGTATGTCTCATAGTGTGATCATCTTCACATGCACCGTTGACTAGCCTAAATGTTTTGCATGACCTCCTGACCACCTTGACATTAGTTACTCCTAGAACCTAGTCTTGGTCCATGTTACTGACTGAGTTGGCCTCATGAACATAGGCGATTGAGGCCTTAGCCTATTGTGGTGCCCCAGTAATGTATCATATCGTCTCTTGTAACCAGTGTGCACCAAGTGGAGATTCTAACACCCCCCACCCCCAAGGGATTGATGATGAGTACCTTTGGATTCTCTAGAAACTGTTGGCCATTGCATATCAAGCCAAAGAGCACTTGATCAAGCTGTGGCATGTGATGGCCACGACCTTGACCGTGACAAGGAGTTGGAGCAAGGGGTACCAAGTGGTGATGTCACCATCTAATGCTGCGGGATCCATAGTGCGGCCAGCCAAAAGCACATCAACTTCATAATGTTCCTCATCGGTATCATCGAAGGAAGCATCAAACTCTATAAATCGAGGTTTATCCTTGCGGATTTTTCCCTCCAAAATTGTGATCCTTCCGTAGTGGAGACCATTAGAAGTTGAGAATGCTGCTATGATCAGATCTTCCAACTCCAATTCATATGATTGTTGGAAACCCTAATTGCTGGAGCAATCATCTTGATTCTTGGGTGTCTCTGATTCTTACCCAACTAGGATTACTCTGGGGTTTCATGACTTTATAGCTCCTGAAGGCGCAAGTTGGCTTGCGATGTATTGTGTGTTGATTCACTTGCTTTGGATGTACCCCTTCCTCACCTTATATAGTCGTGGTGAGGTAGCTCTGTCCTACTCAGACTCCTCCGAGTGTAGTATTTCTGAATTGTACTTCTTCCAAATATTTAGGAGTTCCTTTCCAAATACGGGGATGATCTCCGTGGTGGAAATTTTACATTTTAGCCCTTCTATGCAGAAGGGACCTGTGGTGTCATACTAAAGGGGAATGATGCCATATGTTATGGCATCATAATATATAGGTACAGAGCCCTAGGTTATGGTGTCGTGCCCAATACACGTGCCCAAATCTTCTATGAAGAAGGGACCCATGGCATCATCCAGAAGGGGTACGGTGGCAAAACCTATGGCGTCATAGTATGAATGCCGATTTTTTTAAAAGATAAAGGAAGAAGAAAGGAAATGTTCCTCTTCTAATTGTCTACCCCTTAAGAGTAGTTTCTACTCTAAAATTATACTCCATAAGTTTTCAAATAATTGACAGTTGCAAGTCATAATTTTCACTAATGAGGTAGTGTAGAAGTACAATGAGGCACTTTCAAGCTCAATGCCATCTCAACGCTGCAAATTGAACCCAAATCTTTTAAGATGTAATTGATAGGCATATATCAAACTAAATGAAAATTAAACATAGTATACACCTCATGCTGGAGAGAAATTAGACATGGTATTTTAACAATATCAACAAACATGTATTTGGTGGAGCTAGACATGGAACAACCAATACATAGCAAGATCGGTTTATCTAATAAAATTATGGGGATCCTAACTGCGGGTAGTCTTATGATCATGGGATGAGCTCATGATCCCCTATGACTGTGTTCACGACAAAAGTTCAGAACTTGACAGCGAGTTGGCTTGGCTTGTACCAACTACATAGTCAGAGTTCTTCATACTACAAGATTGCTAGTTCATAGGAACAAAATACAATTCCAAAGAAGATTTTAGAGGGGCTATTGTCTACGATCGGTGGAAGATTTGGAAGCAAAGAAACAAAAGGATCTTCTGAAACAAGGCAAAATATTTCCTTCAGAACACATCAAACTTTATGATGTACACATATCCAACTCAGAAAACACGAAATGAAATAACACATCAAGCTTCATAATTGACATACTTCAGCAACTGTAATTAAAGGATTCGAGGAAATTACAAACATGTTAGCCACAAGTTACATCAGCAAGTTACATAAATTGAAATAACACGTCAAGCATCATATAACGCATAAACTTCATCATTGATCAAAAGTTAGCCACAAGTCCCATGGTCATCATCATCATCGCCAAATGAGCTACATGCTAATGCTCATTGCCATCAAATAGCAACTTATCATCATCATCATCATCATCATCATCATCTTCGTGTACAACTATGGGCAAATTAACCATAATAAGTCCCTTCATCATCTCCATTTTTACCTATTTAGTCGCCTCCTCTTGAGCCTTGCACCTCCTATCATACCAATCCATAACCTCCTTGTATGACTTAAACTTCATGTTATTTTCATCTCTCTCCATCCTCCGACTCTCATACCTTTTAGATGATTGTGGGTACTCATTACGATTCTTCCTCCACAACAGCAATGCCTCCTCCATAACTACTTTCTTCTCCCTAATATTTCTCTTAGAATATCCCACGATGGAGATGGCACACCATACCCACTCCTCATCTCGTTCTTAATCTTTTGAATTCTCCTTTTCTTAGATGAGTGTGCGAGCAGGCATATATATTCCAACAGTTCACTCCGACTAATGAAACACTCCCAATTGCACCTCCGTGTCTCCTGTAACTTAGTATCTACAAGTTAGAATTTCAAAAAACCATCACCAATGCTATCAATATTCACTTACTCACCCAGTCATCGTTGATCATGTTACCATAAAAGTATATATGTTTGAGCTCAGATGGCAGTACACCCTCCCGAGTTGGGATCCCACACTAGCACATTATCGGTGGGTTCTCATCGCATGGCATCTACTTGTCATATGACTTGTATTCTGCCTATTTCCCCTCCTTCAGCCAGTAAGACACTGGTCCATATATGAACTCTTCAATGTTGCACACAACCCATCCATCTTGCACCCATACTGAAATTAGCATACAAAGAGCATAATATCGTCATTTCAAGAACCATGCTTCACCACTTACATGGTCCCATCTCGAGAAACGGAAGAAAGGAGTAGAGGTCAACCCCTCTAGCTGATGCTGGACCTCAGCACGGACACCACAATGGCACAAGGGGGGTTAGATACACACCTACCATTAGCTTCCTCCTTTTCCTTCTCCATCATTTTTGGTGGGTTTGGTGGAGGAGACACCCAACGCTTGAACTGTGGTACAAACTAGTGTGATGATCCCAATATGGGAATAGACAGATCCTCAAGTCATACTTCTTCGGGCCATCAATCCACTGGAAGAACAAGATGTGAGATCATATGATGAAAAATTGGTTGAATGATGAAACTGGCAAATAAAAGTGATTTAGCATAATGACATTAGGATAATATTCATGAGTTGCTAAGATGCTGCTTAGATATGATTATATGCTGGTGTTAGCGTAGAGATGACGCAATATACTCATGTGAGTAGTGTTTCGCGAACTGATCTTGAGTCAAGTCAGGAAGGACTTGTGCTCGTACTCGTTTGTTGTTTGATTCATGTACAGGTGTTGCTCGATGGCGAACGTTGTTGATGATAGGATAGGAACTAGGTTTAGGGAGGAACTGAGGTTCTAGTGATCAAGGATGTCATACGGGACATTCGGGTTAGAGAACAGTGTATGTGAAGACAAGGTTGCATGTGTGCGACTAGGTGCGTTGCGGGAAGGGCAAACGTATGCGAGGTCGTCGGCAACTAGATGGTGTGTTCGGATGATGGAGTCGTTTGAGTACATGGTGAGGTGGCTACGGTTTGACTAGTCAAAGAGTCTAGTCCTATCAGGAGTCGAGTGCGAGTCGGAGTAGGAGTTGGGCACGAGATGGATTCGGTTATGGGTGGATGTGTTTCGATATGGTTTGTGTCCAGGTAGGATACAACATGGACATTATTGTAGATACGGCTACATGTTGCATGTGTTACATACGTGACCGTATAAGATTTTTTTCCAAACCAAGGTCGGTTTGGGGGGCTATATATTGAGAAGGGTCTCGGCCTCTCGGAGTAAGGCAAGGGTGTTGCAAGCAAATGAGAGCAGATCTAATTTGTCTAAGGTTTTGGGATTTTGTGGAATCCTTGTTGGATACTTTGGAGATGCATCTTGTAAACTCATATATGCAATGAAAATTAAGTTTTGTAAATTGATGAGTTGCTGATTCAGATTTTCCTCTATGTTCTATATTCTGCATGCTTGGTTTTAGTTTTCAATTAATTTCATGTTTTTATTGAGTTTCATCTTGGCTTAATCTATCCAAAACCTTGCTAGAATATCTAGTGGTTGATTTGAGAAAATTTCAAGTGGCTTTGATTTGATCTCGAGTAGTTTTTTGTTCATTATCGATGAGGTTTTGATCTATTCGATTTTGTGTGGTACAGACAACTTTTACTAGGCATATTTCTTGATACATATCTGATTGACCTGATTCTTATTGGCATAGTTTCTTATTTGAACCTAGTTTCTAGTGACCAATTTTGAGGGCAATCAGATCGCCTGATCTTACTCTACATCAATTTTAGTAGAATGTGTGCAATCTGTCTCGAGTGGAATACCGAGTTTAAGTCTGTTTTTGATTAGGGTGAATTAATCTTTAAATTTGGTTTCCACAATCATTCAATGCACGACAGATGCTAGGAGCTTTAGACATATCAGTATAGGAGATGAAAGTGATATCTATTAGAGAATATACTATTATGAGTATACTTACATTAGATGTTCTTTATTCTAAACTAAAAACTCATGAGCTAGATGTTTTTTCTAGGAAGAACGCTAATAAATCAATTACTTTGGTCTCTCAACCCAGCATGTCTCATATTGAATCTTTTTCATCAAGCTTTTCATTATCTTCGATATCTTCATTAACCGATGATTAGCTTGAGTTGATTCTTGAAGAAGATTTAGCACTACTTTCTACTCGTTTCTCTAAAGCATTGCAAAATGTGCATATGAGGAAGAGAGGAAGTGAAGGTCCTCAAACATGCTATGAATGTGGTGATCTCAACCATATTCGTTCCAATTGTCCTAATCTTGCAGAGAAGGCATCAAAAGAGGAGAAGGAGAAAAAGAAGCGCTCGTTCAATGAAAGAAGAAGAAGAGTTTTCTCAACCGTAAGGTTGTGAATCGAGTTCTTTCGGTGCTTGAACAAGTCAACTTGAGTGATGTTGATTTGGAGAGCAGCGAAGATGACACAACATCCAAGGAGAAGATGATGCATGACTTGGCTGGATTGTGTCTCATGGCAAGCAACAAGGAAAACTCAATCGATGATGCACTTGATAGTGACGGTAACGAGGTATTGCCAACTTATGATGATCTATCTAATGTTGTTGTTCATCTTGGTACACTCTTAGAGAAATATATATTTTTTTTAAGAAACATGATGTTTTAATTGAATCTCTTAATTATGAAATTGCAAGACTTAAGACTTTAATTCATAATGATGATTCTTGCAAGTCATGTGACTTAATTTATTCTGAGCTCACTTCTCTTAGAGGTGTTTATGCTTCTACTCTTGAGAAACTCAGAGAAGAAATTGAGAAGAATAAGAAACTTGCTATGTTGAATTGCAAACATGTTAAAAATGCTAGTTGTTCAATGTCTTATTTGCTTGATTCAACTTCCTGTTCTAATTGTTCAATTCTTAAATTTAAGTTGCATGATACTAATGTTAGAGTTTCTCAAATAGCTAATGATATGATTACTCATGAGGTTCTTTCATACTCTAATTGTTGTAAACAAAAAAAAATCTTAAGCGTTGCTTGTGATAAGTGCTTAGCTCTCTCTAAGCAGGTTGATTACTTGAAAAGAATTTTAGAACATTTTTCTAATGGAAAGAAAAATCTGAACTTGATTTTAGATTCATCTAAGTCAAGCATATGTAAACAAGGTTTAGATTTTGATCCATATGCTCATTCTAAGACAAATGCACCCACAGTTGTCAGGACTCTTGGTAGTGGTAAATTTGAAACACTTGCTAAATCTGAACCTAAGAAAATTATTTTTAAGTCTGCTGGATTTCTATCTTCTTCAATGAATACAAATGTTGTTTTTTCTTCTAAACTTACACATCATGTTAAGTACATTTGCACTCATTGTGGTAGAGGTGGATATTTGGTAGATTTTTTCTTTAGACTAGCTAAACAACAAAGGAAAGATAGGTTTCAAGTCATGTCTAATTTGAGAAAGGCACGTGTTATTACCTTTTGCTACTTGTGTAACTCCTCATGAGCCTACTCGGGCTTCTCGAATTGAGATTACTCAGGCTGCTAGTGCTTCTCGAGTTGAGATTACTCGGGCTACTCGTGTTTCTCGAGTTGAACCTACTCATGCCTCTTGAGTTGAGTCTACTCGGGTTACTTGTATTTTTCCTACTCGCTTTTCTACTCAAGTGACTCAGTACTAGATTCATAAATGCTTTATTACTAACCCCAGTATTGACATCTCAACATCTTATGTTGCTTTGTAGGCTTCATGAGCAAGGAAGAAGAACATATGGTTAGTCAATTCTGGATGCTCATGCCACATGTCTGGTGATAAGAATTGGTTCTCCTCCCTTGTACGTGCATCTCGTGCTGAAAGTGTTACTTTTGAATATGCTTCTTTTACATTAGTTGTTGTAAAAGGTACAGTGCAGATAACAAGTTTATGTTTAAGGATATTGCTTTAGTCAAGAACTTGGAATTTAATTTGCTTTCTATCTCACAAATGATTGATGAAGATCTTGAGGTGTGCTTTTAAGAAAAATGAATGCAAAGTATTAGATGCTTCAGGTTCTGGTTTTTAGAATCTCATGATTTGGAAGAGTTTTTAAAGCTGGCTTTGATGCATCACCTTCTTCTAAGCTTAGATGTATTATTTCTAATGTTTCTAAAGATCTATTCTTTTGGCATCGAAGACTTGGTCATATTCATCTCGATCATCTCACTCGAGTTAGTGGTTTAGATCTTATTTGTGGCGTGCCTAAGCTTAAGGATGATAGTTAGTTAGTATTCTCTTTTTGTAGACATGGTAAAATGCTTTCAGGTTCACATCCACCTATTACTATGATTATGACAAATATGTCAGGTCAACTTTTACACCTTAATACTTTTGGACCTTCTAAAGTTCAATCTTTTGGAGGTAAATGGTACGTGCTTATTATTGTTGATGCCTACTCTAGATATTCTTGGGTTTACTTTATGGCATATAAGGATGTAGCTTTTGGTTATTTTAGAAGTTTAGTTCTTAGATTGTCTGTTGATCTCCTAGGATCCTTGAGAGCGATTAGAAGTGATAATGGAACTGAATTTAAGAATTCTTCTTTTGATCTCTTTTGTGCTGAAAAAGGTATTGAACATCAATTTTTATCACCTAGAGTACCTCAATAAAATGGTGTAGTTGAAAGAAGAATAGAACTCTGGTTGAGATGGCTAGAACCATGTTAGATGTATTTTCTATACCTCGAAAATTTTGGGTTAAAGCTATATCTACTGCTTGTTATGTTACAAACTGTGTTTTCTTGATATCTAAATTGGATAAAACTTCATATAAGCTGCAGTTTGGACATAGGACTAGTGTATCTCACTTTAGAGTTTTTGGCTGTAAATGCTTTGTGTTGAAATCTAGAAATTTGGATAAATTTGAGTCCAGATCAACCGATGGTATTTTTCTTGGATATCTTGCTCATACTCATGGCTATCATATGCTAGTTTTGGAGACTAACAAAATTGTTGAAACCTATGAGGTGACTTTTGATGAGGCTAGTACTGTAACTGGACCAAATTATACAGCTATAGGTACACATATTCGGGGGGAGTCTGAGAGCATATTTGTAGATGATGGTGATGAGAATGAGGATGAGATGTTAATTACTATGACGCAATAAGTTGTAGATCCCTTGGCACCTTCAACTACTTCGGCTATAGTTGGACATCCACAAATTACTACAGCATCTGTACATGTTGAAGGATAAGAAGAGATTACTTTTCGGGTGACAGCACCTTTGCACATTCAGCGGAGTCATCCACCTAAGCAGATGATTAGAGATTTGCATGATCGAGTCACATGATCCAGGTTTATTTATTATAATTCTCATGCTCATTCAGCTTTTGTTGCTTCTTTTGAACTCAAAGATGTTTCACATGCATTAACTAGTGAATATTGGATCAATGCCATGCATAAGGAACTTGAAAATTTTGAATGCAACAAAGTCTGAAAGCTAGTCGCACATCCTCTGGGTCATACCCTTATCGGTACTAGATGGGTTTTCAAAAATAAACAAAGTGAGGATGGTGTTGTTATTAGAAACAAAGCTAGACTTGTAGCTTAGGGTTTTACACATGTGGAAGGTCTAGATTTTGATGAAATTTTTACTCCGATTGCTAGACTAGAAGCCATTAGAATTATTTTAGCTTTTGCTGCATTTAAAGGCTTTAGATTATATCAAATGGATGTCAAAAGTGCTTTTCTGAATGGCTACATTAATGAAGAGGTTTATATTAAGCAACCACCAGGTTTTGAAAATCCTAAATATTCAGATCATGTATACAAGTTGTCTAAAGCTTTGTATGGTTTAAAATAAGCCCCTAGAGCATGGTACGATACATTAAAAACTTTCTTACTTGAAAAGAGTTTTGTAATGGGAAAAGTGGACAAGACATTGTTTGTGCTCAAGCATGACAATGATCAACTATTTGTTCAGATTTATGTAGATAATATCATCTTTGGTTGTTCTTATCATGCTTTAGTGTCATAGTTTTCTGAAACAATGAGCAGGGAATTTGACATGAGTATGATTGGTGAACTTACATACTTTTTGGGTCTTCAAGTCAAACAAAAAAAGGAAGGTACTTTTGTTCATCAAAGTAAGTATCCACGAGACCTGCTACGACGTTTTGAGATGGAAAATAGCAAGCCAATCATGAGACCCATTGGAGCGGCAATGGCACTTGATCCTAATGAAAATTGTGAGCTGATTGATCAAAACAGAGTATAGAAGTATGATTGGATCACTTTTGTATCTCACCGCTTCAAGGGAAGACATACAATTTGTTGTATGGTTGTGTGCACGATTTCAAGCTTCCCCATATGCTTCACATCGACAAGCTGTCAAACAGATTCTCGGGTATCTTTATGGTACTCAAGATTTTGACATTTGTCCTCCTCTTTCTTCATCTATTAGCTTAAGACTGCTTCTTCATCTATTATCTTAAGACTTTTTTTCTGATGCTGATTTTGGAGATTGTAGAATTGATAGAAAAAGTATATCTGGTACATGTCATTTTCTGGGTAATTCTCTTGTTGCATAGTCATCTAGGAAACAGTCCTCTGTTGCATAATCTACTTCTGAATCTGAATATATAGCTATTGCTAGTTGTCCACAAACTCTTTGGATAGTTGCTACACTTAAAGATTATGGGGTTAATTTAGAGAGTGTTCCACTTTTTTATGATAACACTACTACAAGTATTGCAAAAAACACTATGCAATATTCTCAGACTAAACACATTGATATCATATTTCATTTTATTAGAAACAATGTGGAAAAAAGGAACATTGAACTTCTCCATATGAATACTGGACACCAATTGGCAGACATTTTCAAAACCTTTGGATTCTTCTCGCTTTGCTTTTCTTCGAGGAAAACTTGGTGTTATTCGTTCTATGGGATTGTTTTGAGGGGGAGTTCTGATACCTTGGAGTTTGTTAGAATTTAAAAATGAGAAAACAATTAAATATGATGAGTGTCATATCTGATACATATGTGACTTTTAAAAGCCAATGCTTTTGCTACATGGGAGTTTTTGCACCTTCATATCTATATATGTAGGATGTCATGACTTTCTAAATTGAATGACAACTTGAATTAAATCTTGTCATGGTTAAATTCTCTTGATTGCTTTAATCTTTAATAAAAATGATAAATGTGAAAGTATCAAAGTTATGTGCTAAATGCTAAAAAATAGTTAATATGTGAAAGATCAAAGAAATATGCATTGATAGGAGAGTTGCTCATTTTGGGAGAATTGTTTCCCCTTTTTTTCTCATAGAGGGAGAGATTTTCCGTATCAACAATTTTTGGTTTTTTGTTGATCTTTTGATTTCACTTTGCGTTTGATTTTAAAATCAAATCATTTCTGTTAAGAGGATGCCAATGTTCACATGAGGGTTACCAATGTTTTCATGAAGGGGGAGATTGTGAGATCATGTGATAAAAAATTGGTAAGGCAAAGTGATTTAGCATAATGACATTAGGATAATGTTCGTGAGTTGCTAAGATGTTGTTTAGATGTGCTTATATGCTAGTGTTAGCGTAGAGATGATGCAATATACTCATGTGAGTAGTGTTGCATGAACTGATCTTGAGTCAAGTTAGAAAGGACTTGTGCTCATACTTATTTGTTGTTTGATTCATTTATAGGTGTTGCTTTGATGGAGAACGTGGTCGATGACGAGATCAAAACTAGGTTCAGGGAGGAACCAAGATTTTAGTGATCAAGTATGTCATGCGGGACGTTTGGGCTAGAGAACAATGTACGTGAAGGCAAGGTTGTAGGTGTGCAACTAGGTGTGTTGCGGGAAGGGAAGACGTAGGCAAGGTCGTCGGAAACTAGATGGTGTGTTCGGATGATGGAGTTGTTCGAGTACACGGCAAGGTCGGACTGTGATCTGACTAGTCGAAGAGTCCAGTCCCATAAGGAGTCAAGTGCGAGTCAGAGTAGGACTTGGGCACGAGTTGGATTTAGTTATGAGTGGACGTGTTTTGGTATGGTTTGTGTCCAAGTAGGATACAACAAGGATGTTATTGTAGATACGGCTGCATGTTGCATGTGTTGCATACGTGACCGTATAAGATTTGTTTTCAAACCAAGGTCGGTTTGGGAGGCTATATATTGAGAAGGGTCTCAGCCTCTCAAAGTAAGGCAAGGGTGTTGCAAGCAAATGAGAGCAGATGTAATTTGTCTAAGGTTTTGGGATTTCATGGAATCCTTATTGGATGCTTTGGAGATGCATCTTGTAAACTCATCTATGCAATGAAAATCAAGTTTCGTAAGTTGATGAGTTGTTGATTCAGAATTTTCTCTATGTTCTATATTCTGCATGCTTGGTTTTGATTTTCAATTAATTTTGTGTTTTTGTAGAGTTTCATCTTGGCTTAATCCATCCAAAACCTTGCTAGAATATCCACTAGTTGATCCAAGAAAATTTCAAGTGGCTTTGATTTGATCTCGAGTAGTTTTTTGTTTGTTATCGACAAGGTTTCGATCTATTCGATTTTGTGTGGTACAACCAACTTTTATTAGGCATATTTCTTGATCCACATATCTGATTGACCTGATTCTTATCGGAATAATTTCTTATTTGAATCTAGTTTCTTCTGACTAATTTTGAGGGCAATCAGATCGCCTGATCTTACTCTACATCAATTTTAGTAGAGTGTGTGCAATCTGTCTCGAGTGGAATACCGAGTTTACGTCTATTTTCGATTTGGGTAAATTAATCTTTGAATTTGGTTTCCACTATCATTCACTCCCTTGTGATTGCCATATTATAGTGTAATTGATCCTATAGAAGTATTTCATGTCCTCCTGTCAAATTGTGAAAAAGAAATCAACAACCATATAGTACCATGATTAGTATCAAATGGCTAGTATGCACTTACTGATAATACACACAAGTGTAGTAAGCTCAGGCAACCGTGAAAGGATGCCTTGACTGTTTGACCTCAATAGCCACTCTACACTAACTGTTTGGAATGGGAAGAGCGGGAGGCACCGGGGCATCACACTCTTTTACGGTGGGATACTTTTTATTGTCCCTCCTCTGAGACACTCTCGAGTTCAATGACATCTCAACGCTACAAAGTGAACCCAAATCTTTCAAGAGGTAATTGATAGGAATATATCAAACTAAATGAAAAACTACATATTTCTCTTAAAAGTGCATTGAGTGAATAATTGATAGGCATATATCAAACTATATGAAAAAATACATATATTACTTCAACATGCCATATATCACTTCAAACATGCCACACATGGAGTCTACTAAATACATTTCATACATCAAAGTGCTAATCCGATTCTAGTTCATTCAATTCAAAGTTCTAATTGAAAAAAAAATGAGCTACCAATCCAACATTACAACAAACCCTAGATTCTAGCTCTCCCTCCCAGTCTCACCACAAAGAGTTTCTATTGGAAAAAATTAAGGGAAGGGAGGGTGATTACCTTGATAATCCTATTCCACCAAAAATAAAGGCTTCAATCCTTGCAGAATTGATTGATTTGAATGAGGGAAGGAGAGGGAGGAGAGAGGAGAGGCATCAACACTTGCGTCTTTTCTTGAGTCTGGTGGGGAAAGTGAGAGGGAGAGAGCAGAGAAAGAAGCGAGCCTGCTGCTATGTCCCATAGCATGACGCCAACGGTTGTGGCATTGTGCCATTGACCTACGATGCCATATCCTTTGACACCGTGCTAGGCCACGTTAGCGAGGACTTCCAGTGCACATCTTACATGGCAAGTGCATGGTGCCAAATCTGGTGGCGCCGTGCAGTGGACCAATAGCGCCAAAGGTCATGGTGCCGTGCGAAGGGTGCATTTTTGGACAATGTTTTCTGGAGGGTCCATTTGTAAAAATTCAACCTAAGAACTCTGCTCGGATACAATTATGTACCAAAAATATTAGCACGTGCCTTATTTACTCCATGGAGGTTAAGACACTCACCGGAACGAGTAAGGGATACATGCGTTGTGGATACTTATTATAGATATACCTATCAACAATTTTGTAGACCTAGTTTAAGAATTTCTAAAACTTGTAAAAAATTTGTGAAAACTGTCAACAACTTTTAGCCAAAAAAAAAAGGAAATTTAGCTCAAAATGGAATTTATTTCTTTAGCCAAAAATAAAAGTTAGCCATAAATTAAAGTGACGTTCATTACTTAGAAATCTACTAAATTTTAGATATTTAAGTCACGAGCCATGATCTTGAAAAATGTTGAAGATCCTATAGCCCCTAGCTAACTCCTGTAAACAGAGGTCAATCACTTGCCATGGCACTGTGGCAAGAGAGGTAAAACGAGCATGGTAGTAGAAATACATATAGAGCAAGATTGTCTAAGAGGAGATAATTGAGAAGAGTGAGGACCAGCATAGCCACCTAAATATGCATGTTCTCTCGTGTTACAATGTCGTGTTTTTTAATGTAGCGTTCACCGTTAGTCACCCAATTACTGTTTTGAAGTATTTAAATTTTGTGCTCTGCTTTTACATGAGCGTCTCTATTGCCCAAAAGGAGTACCAGCTCTACTGCCTAAACTCTTGGCCAACACCGCCACTTGCATAATTTAGTAGTGCATTGAGTCATTAGAGATGATGATATCTTCTTATTCCAGTTGGAATGTGAGATAATGTACTCCGTTTCCCAACTCCATGTCTTCACCAATTTGAATAAGGTTTGCAAGTCTGGGGAGATTTTTGGCAAGAATATGTTGTATAATTGAAGTTGGGAGCATGTTCATGATGGGATCAATACCTAATAATCAGGACCAACTTTTTGATATGTCAATGATCTATTTTTGAGCTAAAACAAAACGATTTTGCTCCTTATTTCTCATCTCATTTGTTTTTTACTTTTACTTTTACTTTATATCAAATTTGTGTCCATTGCATTTATTTCAAGATTTATTTTTCTTTGTTAGGATCACAAGAAGCTAAGGAAAAACGAAATTGGATATGACTTCGATGAACAGTTAGTCCATAAAACCAAAATATATAGAATGACATGTTGCATGAATTCCTTAGCTTACATTGTCGTGCTTTACAATTTTCTGAACTTAATTCCGAGTCCATCACTTGCATTTTACTCCACATGGATAGTACACAGAAGCCTCATCATAGGCATCAAAATCCTTGGATCAATTTGTTTAAATTTCAAAGAGCGCATCTGGAGGACATGAACTCGCCTGAAATTTAGGTTCTTTGTTTAGCAGCTGGTTCAACATGACAAATAGATTGCAAGAAAGAGCATGGCTCACCGGCTTTGTGCAATGTGTCTTTGCAACTTGAAATAGTAAGGCACCTCTTCTTGAGTGTCCACGGGCTTGTGAGCTCTGTAAAAAATGCTGCAACATGATACAACTAATCTTGCTGCATCATGAACAATGGGAGTACAATACAAACCTCTTGTAGTGGGTTATGAACCTCTCCCACAACGCACCAATGACCAACCTCATGGACAAAAGTGGCCTAACTATAACATTCATGATTATATGGAAAATTGCAAAATCAAGCATCAGAAAGATTTCAATGGAAAATAAAAATGGCCTAGAACTTACGTTAGTTTTGCTTAAGGAGCTTTGTCTCTGGAAGCTTGCTGGCACATGTCAAATCTATGAAAATAGTTTACTCGCTCAAAAAGAAATGGGACTAAGTTTTCAAATTCTTGTCAACTTTGACTTTATTGTTCGCACTTTGGCTGCCAATTGTGTACAAATACAGATGCAAACATTTATGAGTATATAACAATAATATTAGAGTACCTTTAGTGACAAATCTAACAATACTATGTCTATTTTTTTGTGAAGAACTATGTTCAGTTTACTTTTTTTACATAATGATGTTCAGCTTACTTAACTAAATATTTTTTAAATGTTATTAGTCAAAGTTGACAGGTAGCTTATGATTAACAGTAATAGGATGAAGCACCGAACCAGGGTTGACAAACTACTACAAACGTGAAACGGGTCTTGCCGACTGCAGAATGGGCCCTGTCGACACAATGGGTCCCAGTGGCTACAGGGGTTCTATTTGATTAGGCACCTGAATTGGCATCTCAATCGGATTGAACCGACAGTTTGTCCAGCTACTGTTCTCCTATTCTCTCGAATTTATAAAGTAAGACATTGATTTTGCAATAAGGTCAATTATGTTCATTGCATAATAAGTTCTCTTGAAAAGCATTGGCGCATGTGTAAGCGAGTTGCTCTAAATCACAGGGCACGGTGGCCGGTGGTGAAGAACAAGGTAATGGTGCATTGGTTCTGGAGGTGACACTTACCCCAGGAGTGAATTCCTGGGCCGGTAGTGATGTTGGACCTGAGTTGTGACACTGGATCCTAGAGTGTGAATCGCTGCTGCTTGCAGTGAGACAAGCCGGTGCTTCTGCGCTAACTATGAACGAGCGCTGGACCCAACGTATAGAGACTTTTTTTGTTATCGTTGATAACCGAAATTTCAGTAAAATACCGCTCAAAACGTTCAAACAGATTTTTGAATTCAAATGGAAATTTATAAAAACACACCGGTGACCACAGCTACACCTACAGGACGGTTTGGTGGCTTCACTTGCGACGGCAATGGAGGCGGTGTGCACAAGGGAGTGTAGAGGGATGTGGAGGAGGCAGCTGCTGTGGCGGCTTTGCTGCAGGTTGCTGAATGGGATCGAGCAGATTTAAACCTGGATGAGCAGTGGAAGATGACTTGTGCTTTGTTTACATTGATTTGTGCTAAGTGCTTTGTTTACATTGATTTGTGCTAAGTCCGTGACAAATTGGGAATGTTCTCATTGCTAATCTGTCCTTTCTTCTCAAAATAAGCCGAACGATATGCCAGAAAAAAAAAAGAGTGAAACCACACTTCTGGTTATGTCAGTATTTTACCATAAGCAAGAAAAGCACAAGTGGTCGCGCACAAGTTGGAAAACCGCGTTTTTGTATGGCAACACGTATTTTTTGAGATAATAGAAGTATAACTTCTGGCATCTGCATCAGCAAGACATCAAGAAGTCCAAAATGCATACAACCATTTTTTAAAATATGCATTTAAATTCGTGTTCAGAAGGACTCAAACTTATGTTGTTTAGACATATATTTATACCCCCAACCAACTAAGATAGGCTCAATTCCTAAGTACATTTAATCAGTATGCAATCTACCTGAGTACGTGTTGTCATACCCGAAAAGAGCTCAATGTCAAATCTTTCCATGTCTAAGTACTACTCAATGATAAGTGGTCATTTAAGCCTGCATTACTTCTCTAACAACCATACATTGATCTAGTACTAGCACTAGTAGAGGACACTGGTACTCGAGTGCTGAAGTTAATACTACCTCTGTCGCTTTTATTTGTCGTTTAGGACATCAACATAATCTCTAATAAATATATTTAATTATTACTTTTGACAACTATCTTTTGATAAAAGTTAATAAAAATTAGATGATGTTAAAGTATTTTTATGATAAATTCATTACTATCATTTTCATGTGCCAAACCTTAATAGTTTTGTGCATATTAGTGGTTAATGTTTTTAAAATTTGACTGGACGTATTTTAGGACAATATCTATTTAAGAACGGAGGTAGTAATAGAAGCCCAAATCACAAAGATCGTATAGCCTTTTTCCAATAAAAAAAAGTTGCTAAAAGGACCCAGCCACACAAGCCAAACAACTGATTTTTGAGCCATATGCCTGTACCCTTTACTAAGTAAACATTGCGCTTTGGATTCGGAAGGACAAAAGTTGACCCCATCTCTGAATCACATCAGGTAGTTTCATTCAGATGTTTAACTGAATGTTTAGTGTTATGGTATCGAGCAGTCAAAAGTAACTATTTATATGAGAAAAATATCCAGTTAACCACACTCTGGGATAGATGAACGTACATACATACCTACAAATGCACAGCACTGACACCATCAGCATGTACTGAAACTCTACGTGTAAATGAAACAAAAGGCCGTGCACACATATATTTCATTTTGATCAAAATATGTGCAACCACGTTATTTCTCCTATAATATTTTAAAACAAAGCACAATGAAACAAGACTTCCACTGAAGAATCACAAAGAAAAATCATAAATCCTTGTAACCAAAACCTTGAATTATTACATGTAGGCCAGGTACAACCTACTGCCTAAATTTCCCTGATCGAACAAGGTTTCCACTGAAGAATCAATGCAGAGAAAGATGGGTCTTATTATCTAATGATGGATCTTCGAGCCTACAGTATTTCTCAATAAGCAAACATTAATGCACTAGTTTAGGATACTGATACTTATGTGCTAAAGCTTAGATTAGAGGCCCAAATCATGAAGACCTTGTAGGTTATAGCCTTTTTCCATATGAAACACCAGGTTGTTAATAGGACAAACATGTACAAGCTGAACAAGTGATTTTGTGGCCATATGCCAGTACCTTTTAGTGAATGAATGTCGAACTTTTCATTCAAAAGGACAAAAGCTGACCTTAAGCTTTATTTGCCTCAAGGTAGTTTTAGTGTCTCATTGATATGTTCAACTGAATGTTTTTTATTATCACATTAAGCGTTCAAAATTATTTTCTTTACATGGAAAAATTAACCAGTTATACTAGACTTTGAAATAGACGATGGTAGCAGTGGGACAGATACAGACACAAATGCAAAGCACTGACAGCATCATTAGCACCTACTGAGACTCTTGACAGATATGAGAATATGTGCATGCGCCTTATTTCCACTATAGTATTAAAAATTAAAGCGCAATCAAAAGATGCAACAAGGCTTTCACCCAAGAATCACAAAAGAAAATTATAAGTTCTTGTGAACAAACACCTTAAAGCATTACATGTAGGCCAAGTACAACCTACTACCTTTCCCTGATCAAAGCTATGAAGCAATGCCGAGGACGATTTCAGCTTCTCCAAACCTTTGGTAAGTTCACGCCTTGATACCGAAGTTCGAGCACTTGATGGAGCCTCTTGCAATGTCAATCTCAATCAGGCTGTCCTCCTCGCTGATCTCCGACAAGATGTCGATGAAGTCTCTCTTGTCAAGCACCAAATCAGGCAAGAATTCAGTGAGGAGGTCCTTCTCCTTGAATGCATATTTCTCACCTTGCCCCACGCCCGCATAGTGCCCATCAACAAGAGAGATCTCAATGAGACTCTCATCGTCGTCATCGACGTCGTCTGACATCGAGCCCTCCTCGGTGCGCTCTTCGTCGTTCACAGTGCAATCTGAAGAATCCGATAAGCTTCCCGTCAAATCCTCTGGCCCATCATCAGGCACCTCATGTTGTGGCACAATGTTCTTCTCCTGATGCACAGCCTCCTCCATGGAAGGGGGAGTCTGACCTTTGTGGGTGTTGGCTTTGAGCAGCTGTCTGAGGTTGGAGAAGAGCAAGGAGAGGCAGGTGGAGATGACAAGAACCAGCAATGCGAGCGATGAGGATGCCGTGAAAGAAGAAGAATACATACTGTAAAGGCTACATGAAATGAGTATGAGTGTGAGTTGTATTGCCATTTGGGAGCTGGGAGGCATCAAGAAATTGGTCACAAGGGAAGGAGCTTTAGTGGCACAAATGATGCAGTGATGCTAAAGGAGAAAGAAGCCATGATGAGGCAAGCATGAAAGAGGGAAGCTAGTCCCGCTCCTCCCTCCCTCTCTCCCTTTACAATTAACAAACCTGCACAAGGAAAGCAAGCAAAGGTTCTGTGTTTTACTATCAAATGGATTTTTGAATTGACACAAAGAGAAGGAGAGGAGTAGCAGGTAGAGCTCACCATGGATGGAGAATGCATCTGCCGTCCTATTTTTATCTGAAACGGATGGATGGATGCAAAGGTAACTGCAACAGTAAATGCTCAGAAAAACTGAAACTTTTTGGAGAACTGTTACCAGTGCCCACCACCCCTGTCCTTTGAAGCACTAGGTTAACAAGGTAACTGCAGACTTTGCATCATGGTCAGAGTTGTTAAGTCCTGCATGACAGCAATATTTAAGGTGTGGTCCCTTGCACTCTGCCTATGGGATGACAACATGTAAGGCAGGATTTTTGGGCTCCAATGAGCTTAGGACTAACAGGGTGCCATGTGCACTGAGTTAAATTAAAAGTTAACCACATGGGCCTACATGCTCATCCCTTTCACTTACCCCTCTTCTCACCCTTATCAAAAGCAGGATTTTACTTTGTTCGTGAAAGGTGAAACTGTAATGAGATTTGTCCCCTTTTCCAGCACTCTTTCCCTCTGCAGTGGGAGGCACCCAATGTTCATGATTTGCTGCATCCTTCCTTTTCTCTGCAAAACGTTCTTTCTCTGAATACTTATGAGTACAGTAAATTGCCAATTTCCAACACACTAATATTTTCATAGTGAGTGATTACCGCACTTTTTTTTTGCTGACAGAGTTGGATGTCCTGATATTGCGGTATGATATTGTAAACTTGGAATCCTATGATGATCACAAACAAAACTCTGACCCTTCTTTAGTTGGTAATAGGCCTGTGGATGAGGCAAAGTAACAAGTTTAGCCAACACATCAATGCACTTGAGTCAAATAGATCTACTTCGGAATGCTCCTCCTAAATTACCTCAATGTAATCTTTTTTTATGAAGTCCTAGAAGTATTATATCTACAGTGACAGAGCAGGGTTGCAAAGTAGCATATCTGACAAGTATGCAAGTTAAAATAGCCAACGACGGTATAATCTTTGAATTAAACACTAAGCATCCAGTAGATTCCCCAGGTCTAGGCTACTCTCAAACCTATCTGTTTTTTTTTTTTAATCAGATCTCGGAAAGACTCAGTTCCTCAATGCTAATACATTATATGCAAATATACATAACAAGATAGAATGTAGCCTTCACACACTTTGAACCATATATAGTACTAGTATTTGCTACTGAAACAAGGTTCTTTTTTGTTCTAAAGAGCAGAAGAAGTGCTGGATGCTATGAAACATTAATTTGAAATATCCTTTATTATATTTTATTTGAGTAATGGAGGATATTAAGTGAAATTCGAAATGTCTAACCACCTGAATGCAAGTACTGTGTCGTGTCTGTCTACCATCAGCTCTTGGCTTGTTGCTCATATACAAGAAGCCACAAAGTACGGAATAGTGGACTCATGGAAGTAATGCTTTTATCTGCCCACCAAATAATTATTTTGCTAATAATAATCATGAAATTTTAATTTGAGCTCTAGTATGTTCCACTGAAAATTTGAGAGAGGAATTTGTGTCTTTTGAATCTCTTATGCACATGCATAACAATGACACAGGTTTGCAATTATTTGCTAATATTTATATTCATTCTTGAAAGTGCAAGTTGTAGGCACTTGTAATCATGCATAAAATAGCCCTTAACTTGCAAAGACCGTGCTTGGATGATCAATTAAAACCTACTTTGGTGGTATTACTCTCTAATAATCAATAGCCTTCTATCCACTTGTATCAACTGAACGGACCATTTCTTTTCAGCATTGGGTGACAATGCGCAGCTGGGACCATGATGCATGAAAAGCCAAGAACCATGAAAGTAAGGTCATACAAGCTCTCATGATTACTAAACCTTCTGTAGATAACAAAAAGGACATTTATTTTCTCACTCCCTAATGCTTGGCCTTCCGTACAAATAGAAAGGGGCATCTCATACAGGCATCTGTCATTTTGCGGTCCATGAACTCGAGCGAAAGATGCCGAGCCACAAATCTCGATGAATAAGCCAATCATTTCCACAGTGCATAAGCACACTAGGCATAATCCTACTGTCTAGCTGCTGATCCACAGTGCATAAGCGCACTTCAAAATGACAAATAGACTACTCCACTGTAAGGTCTCATAAAAAAAATTGTTTATATGCAAAATATAGACAAAATAAGTACCACACATATGCTAACTCTTGATTCACCACTTTCACCTTTTACATCATGTATAAAACAACAAGACTGCATTATCAATACTACTTATGACTATATAAAATAGTTCAAGTTATGAACTTCACTTAAACCCCTACCTTCATGTTATAAGGATATAGGTACAACCTTCATTTAGATATGAGTGAGATAACATGTCTATTTTATCTTATATTTAGTGTGATTTTTCAACCTACTTCACTACTCCCATCAAAGGTCATAGTATGACTGTTTCTGTAAGTTTCTACATAACCCACATCATTATTCTCATGTATTCTAGCCATTGAAAGATATAATATGTGGATGTGCTAAAAAATGACTAAAACCCACAAATAAGTATTATCACCACTATATTAAATTACACCATCTATGTAACCAATAAGGATTATTATGTCATCTTCATAAATATAACAAAAGTAGACCATATAAAAAAATCTATATATACATATGCCACGTATGTGTATTATAAAATGAACCACGAGTTGAACTGAAAAAACCTTATATAGAAAATAACCATGTACAACATACTCAACCATCTTAATATAATTAAAACAACACTTAAAGTCATCTTTCATATTATTAAGTCTAAACATGTGAACTGTATTTATGAGTGGAGGTAGTAAAAATAACATGTTAAAGTTGTAGCAACAACCGCTACATTCACTTGCTTCTACCGAAGACGAAGACAAGCCATCCATGCCTTAGCGCAGCACCACCTGCTCAAGCACTCATACATTAGCACCACTATACACTAGCACAACATACAAGCAACAAGGAACACAATCCTAGGCCAGGCAACCCATCAAACAAACAAAATAGCAAATACCTTGTTCGTTTAACAGCAGAAGCACTACTTGTCTTTTTCATATCTTTTAATCTACAGAAGCTATGATAACAAACAAATATATTTCTGCTAACTACATAATGAGGCCTACACCTTTCATGAAGAGACCACAATTTTATTCTGTTGTTGGTGTAAATTGTAATGAAAAACAGAGGACATAATCTCTCTGAGTTCTGACCAGCACACTTCTACAAATCACCACTGACAGTATGTTGCTCCAAAAATTATAAATTTTACCAATAGATACATTAGAACATTATATATGACTTTTGTTATTATTAGAAAATTCATGAAAATCATTAAAGCCATTGAATCTACCCACAAAGAGAAACTGAATTCTAAATCCAACTCTGCTACACAACAGACTTCCAACCTCTATTTCACCCAATCCACTAGGCCCAACATTGTCGAAAAAACACAGAAACTAGGTATCTGAGCCTCTACAACTCTCCTATTCATTGGTCATGTAGGAGAAATCATCTTTATTTCCTAAACCATCAAAACAACAGCACTGCCCGATAAGACTGCATTCAGAACACCGATTACATGCAATTCATGGTTTCCCCTAATTAAACCATCCCCTAACGACGTGTTATGCACTAAAACGCATCCAAAATAGGGGGGAAAGTCATGGATGTGTTACCTCGGTCATCCACACAAAGAATTCATTCTTCCCTCTTCTTCCCCCTTCCTCCTTCTTCATCCCTCCCTCTCCTTCTCTCTTCATGCTAGGTACTATAGCACATGCACACTGTAGCATGCCTACTATAGCAGCGCCTCGGTTAGTGGGGGAGGGAGGGAGAGACAGCCAACCCTAGGGAAGAAGAGGTCAGTTTGGGCCTTTGGCCCAAAGTGGGGTGGCGGCCTAGGCCTAGGTTGGATCCAAGTAGGAAAAAGAGGTCAGCTAGCTCCCAAAGCCAGCATAAACATTATTTATTCCTATTTTAAGTATTGTATCAAGGTATTTTCACTTTCCATGATTCGCTGGAAAAACGGGAAAATGAATTTTTGACTTCTAAGGCATTACAAAACTAATAGGCTTTTTAGACACATTCTTGAAGTGGACATCTTGATGTTTTCTAGACTTAATTCATCCTTGTTATTGTAGGTATTGTCTTTTAGTGCTCCAATTATTCTGTATAAATTTTCTTCGTCTTAGGTACTGTCTTTTCAGTACTCAAATTATATATTGGTTATCACCTAATCCAAGAGTTTGTGGGGGGGGGGGGGTATTTGATAGTAGAAACCAAACAAATGCAAAAGCATTTGTACACCCACTATCATAGCCCTCAAAAGTGCCTTTAGATTTGTGCAAAGATGCTCCAATGATTGGATTTGTCCCGTTTTTTCAACGTTTGGGAAAAAATCCCCTGATTTCTCATTGTTCTCGAAACGGTTCCTTCGAAGAGGAGTGGTGGTAACAGTCTCAAAGATAGCTTTCCCCACGCAACAGTATCAGAGAGGCAAAAAAGTAGAGCCCGGCGAATCTGGCCAGATCTAGCGCCTCCCCTTCCGCCTCCGGCTCGCCATCAGCGTGGAATAGGGTGAGGGACCCACCCCTGTACAATATTACCTAGGTTTACTCTGTTTCCTTTAGTGTTAAATCCATTTTGCTCTAGTTTTTGCCGAATTGCCGTTGTCTTCGCGGTGGCAATTTGTCTCTTCGGCGGTGCCCGTAAGATTTGCCTGTTAATAGCCATGATGGCTTTTGCTCTCCTCACCAGAGTCCTCCCCGGTGGTTGGTTCTCTCCCCTTTTCTGCCACTTCTCCATGGCTCTGGTGTTGGTACGGTAGGGATGCTCCTGTTGGAGGGCTTCTTCTACTACTGAGCTCCTAGGCATGCATTGTTATTCCCTGGTGGAGTCAGCGGCGGCAGCACCATGCCAATTTTTGGTCCTCAAGGCTTCCTCTAGCGGTGTCCTCCTTGTCGGTGTTGCCTCCGGTGTGATCCTTGAGAGGCATGTCTATGTGTCTATGTTGCGTTTGGGTGGGATGTTACTGATCCTCTCTTGTGTTCATCTATCTGTGTGGTTCTGTGTTATCATAATTGATTCTGGCAACTGCAGACTACAGGGTTGTGATATGGGCCTCCATATTTGGTGTAGTCGAGGGTGGTGGTGCTACTTCTGACTTGCCTCTACCAATTCCGGCAAGTATGCTACCGATGTTCGTTCAATGGGACAGATGTGGCCCCGGAGGAGGTTTGGGCTCTTTGTCCAGATCAGTAGGAGGCCATGTTGAGTCGTGCTTCTTGGTTTTGGCACGGGGACGAGAAGACTGGCGAATGACCTTGATGTGTAAGAAAATTCCAAAAAAGACTTTGTTGTCTTTGTTTGCTATATGTTTCTTTCTCGAGGTGTTTGTTGTAAAATGGGGATATACTGTGCTTCTAGATTAATGAAATCCTTCCCCCTTTTGCAAAAAACAAAGAAGAAGAAGAGGAGTGGTGGTTTGCTTTTTGAAATCTATTTGAGAAGCTGGTATAAACAAATCTCAAGGAATATTTGGAGGACTCAGAGCTTTCGAATACCTGGTTTTCAGTCCATACAAGAGAAAAGCCACTCCCTAGAAACCACATCGGCAGATTTTTTTGAGCTTCTTTGAATACTATTGACATGATGTCATGTTGATGCAGAAACAAAATTCAGGTTCACATTCAAAAGCTACAGCAGATAAGTGTTGCATGCTTTTGTAAAAGAATTTATGATATTTTTATTTCATTAGCTTTTCCCTTTGAAAGCTACTCATTGCAAAAGCTGGAAGAGTAAATAATTCAAGGTAGTCGGTCTTCCTTTCATCTTTTCTTCCAAGATGGGAATGATAGCATTGCACTTTTGTACTATGATGAATACATCACATGGCATAAGAGTGGGTACTTCAACTAAAACAAATCTATTAACTAAATATCTTAGACGCTAATTTGTTTTGGACATAGAGATTTTACCTTAAGAAATTGTAAAAACTTGGCAAACTTGTTGAATTTAATGTTGAAGTACTGTTGCACCGAGGATTCCAAACTTTCATCCTTAGCACCGCAAAGTGGGCAATTTTTATGAGGCATTCTTTGTAGCACCCATTCCTTAACAAAACCAACTTTTTAGTGTCATCTACTTTGCATTCCAATTGTACATTTGGATTAGGAATATTAGCATTTGTACATTTGAACTTCAAACTTAAAAAATGTGCTCTCTTTTAATTGAAGAATGAGAGACCGTGTTGCATAGCTACTTTTCAACTAACTATTGCAAATAATAGATAGCACAATATTCAGATAATCCTATTCATTTATAGAACTCAGATGTTTTATTACCTTTTTTCTGAGTTGTCAAGAACAACCAGCATAAAATAAAAAAGCAAGCTCCAAAGACTGTTATGGAAGGTTTTATTTTTTAGTAGTGTTCATTTATGTGCTTCACAAGTATGCATTACAACACTACTCCGATGCAACCTTTTTTTTTCTGATTATAAGGTTGACACATGCGCACACACCACCACACACATACACAATACTCATAAATCCATAAGTGTACCCCTATCACACATCTACAAATAGTATATTGAAAGCACATACATGTGTAAATCATGAGCACCAGGATCTGAATAGTTGTACCCTCACATCTCCACACCACACTAAAATGTGGTTCTTTCTCTAATTTAGAATTAGTAGTGTATATAAGTGCATAAACATTTTAGCTTATTTGTGAATAAAAATACAGAATATTTTTTATTAATGAAGTAATGAACATTTACTAGGGTTAGATTTTACTAAAAAACTATTTAGGTAAATGACAAAGTACATGTTGGACCATGCTAGGGAGCACGTTTAAGATTAGAGGGAATAATTGACAAGCTATATTATCCAAGAGGTAATGATAATCTACCGTTTCCAAGCACATGAATGATCTTGTTGAGTACACAAATGCCAATTACAAATTTGAATACTTTAAGACTCTAAAGTACATGTATCATCTACAAATTCCTCACTCTGCAGTTTTTTTGTCTATCCATGGTTTTTAGTGGTGTCTCATAGCAATGTACGATGCAGCACAACCAGAGAATGAGGAATTATTTTTTACTAAATTAGTACATTTTTGTTGTAATGAGATAGTACCAATCATGATAGGCGGAGATTTTATTATCTTAAGGAGTCATGTTGAAAAGAACAATGATAGATATGATGACTGTTGGCCCTCTTTGTTCAATGCTATAATATAAGTTTGAACTTGCGAGAGCTAGAGTTATCGGGTCGTAAATTCACATGGGTCAATACTCGAGAGGTACCAACGTTTGAAAAGCTTGATAGGATTTGAATTACAAGAGAAATATCATATCACACACCTCTCTTACTAAACTTGGGGAATAATGACCAGTGTGGTAATCAATAATTGTTCAAATTTGAATTAAGTTGGTTAACACAAGATGGATTCTTTAATATAGTGGCTTAGGTTTGGCATAAAGAAATATGTGGTACTACTCCAGTGGAAAAGTGGCAAAACAAAAAAGGAGACTACGCTAGTATCTTAGGGGATGGGCTAATAATCTTAGTGGAGCTTATAAAAAGAAAAAAATGACCTTTTTCAAAAAATAGGAGACCTTGATAAAAAGGCAGAAACTATGCTGCTCTAGCCACATGAGCATGATCTCAAACAATATCTCAAGGAAAGGATATTACAGCTACTTAGAGAGGAAGAGATCAAATGGTTCCAGCGGTGTAAAACCATAAAGTTACTGGAAGGGGATGCGAATACAACGTACTTCCAGTTGGTAGCAAACGGCAAACATAGGAAAACTAAAATTTTCCAACTTGAAAATGGAGATCAAATAATTAAAGGAGATAATGAACTCAAAAAATATATAACTCAGTATTATAAGAACCTTTTTGGCCCCGCAGAGAAGAGTACTTTCTCATTACTTGAGGATCAAAGGGGGGACATACCACAGGTATCTAATGATGAAAATGAGAGGTTAACACAAGAATTCACATAGAGAGGTAAGAGAGGCAATATTCCAAATGGAACATAACAAGGAACCTAGTCCTGATGGTTTCCCTACAGAATTCTACTAGTTTTTTTGGAAGTTATAAAAGCAGACCTAATGGTACTGTTTTATGAATTTCACAAAGGAACCTTACCCTTATAGTCTAAATTTCATAATAATAACATTCCTACCGAAAAAAGTCAGAAGCAACACAAATTACTCAGTATAGACCAATTTGTCTACTGAATGTTAGCTTCAAAATCTTTTCTAAAGTTGCTGTTAATAGAATCACTGAGGTAACACAAAAGGAGATCAGACCAACCCAAACTTTATTCATGCCTGGTAGATACATAATGGAAGGTGTTGTGATACTATATGAAACCATCTATGAAATGCATCGCAAAAAGTTAAATGGTGTCATTCTAAAACTAGACTTTGAAAAGGCTTACAACAAAGTCAAATGGCCTTTTCTCCAATAGGGCCATCGCATCAACGGTTTCTCCCCCAAGCGGTGCAGCTATATAGAATAGTTTGTCACGAGGGGCAGTGTATGAGTAAAGGTTAATGATGATATTGGTCGATACTTCCAAACAAAGAAAGGTTTGCGACAAGGTAGTCCATTATCGCCTATTCACTTTAATATGGTTGTAGATATGTTAGCCATACTAGTAGCAAGGGCGAAAGAAGATGGACAAGTTCCATGTGTTTCCATCTTGATAGATGATGGTCTTTCCATCTTACAATAAGCAGATGATACTATTCTCTTTATGGATCATGATTTTGAACAAACTAAGAATATGAAGCTCTTATTTTGTGCTATTAAGCATATATTTGGCCTTAAAATCAATTTTTATAAGAATAAATTATTTTGTTATGTGGAAGCAAAAGAATTTGAACACCTCTGCTCGCAATTGTTTGGATATGAAATGGGTGAATATCCGTTCCGTTATCTTGGAATACCAATGCACCATAAGAGGATAAGAAACAAAGACTGAAAAATGATTGAGGATAGATTTGAAAAAAAAGGCTTAGCACCTGGAAGTGTAAACACTTATCTTATGGGGGCAAGCTAGTGCTCATCAACTCAGTTCTTAGTAGCTTATCAATGTTCATGCTTTCTTCCTTTGAAGTTCCAAAAGGAATTCTCAAGAAGCTAGATTTTTATAGGTCTAGATTTTTCTGGTAAGGAGATGAACATAAAAATAAGTATAGGCTTGCTAAATGGAATATTATTTGTAGACCCAAAGACCAAGGAGATTTGGGCATTCTGGACCTTGAAATCTAGAATAAATGTTTACTAAGCAAGTGGTTGTTCAAACTAATAAACGAAGATGATGTTTGACAAAAAATTACTAAGAAAAAAATACCTTGGTTGTAAAACAGTTGCACAAGTCAAAAGAAAACACGATGACTCACAGTTCTGGTCAGGACTAATGAGTGTCAAACCTTTGTTTCTCCCTCTGGTTAGATTCTGAGAGGACAAATGGTTGGAAAATAGATCATTTAGAGATCAATATCCAACTTTGTATAACATTGTTCAACAAAAACATGCTATAGTAGTGGATGTTATTGCATATAACCCTCTCAATGTATGTTTTCGCTGAGCGCTAGTGCGAAACAAACAAGAGGAGCAGATGGATTTTCTTGTTAAGGTAGCTATGGTACAACTCACAAATCAACCGGGCACATTCTCACGGACATTACATAAGACATGACTCTTTTTAGCACAATCAATGTATCTAGCTGTTATAGATACTGATCTTATTCGTAACAATCACTATTTCTGGAAGCTTAAACTTTCCCTAAAGATCAAGATCTTTTGTGGTTCTTACATCAGGGAACCACTCTTACAAAGGATAACCCTATAAAAAGAAATTGGCTTAAGGCCTCCAACTAGTGTAACCAATATTTTCTGGTCATGGTTGCATAGGGTCAATATGGAGCTTAGGAGAGAAATTCTGGGTGGGACTGCTGCCATGTGTTGGGCAATTTGGTTTCATCAGAATGATGTAATTTTTAATAATGCAAATGTTAAATCTTATTTGCAGTGATCTTCAGGGGAATGTACTAGATCCATTCTTGGGCTTTGTTTTAAAAGGTGGAAAGATTACAGAGTACGAGAGCTGCATGCAGTCTATTGGAGACCATAACAATAGAGATCTTCACCAGAAGTGGATGAAGGTTTAGTAATCGCATTTGTGCTTAATAATTTTCCGCCCATGTGTGATGGCACTTTTAGGTCTTTTGTTGAACCAATTATTATTTCATGTTTGGTTGAACCATGTAATAAGTATCTACCATATACATCTAAACATGTAGAGGTTAGAACATTTTCATTGTTTTGATGAAATAGAACTCCCTTTATCTAGAAATCCATTATGATTCGTGCAACCTATATAGCATAGAACTAGGCGTATCAGACTAAAAATGCTGGACTCAACTTCCACTTGTGTTATTGTGTAATTAACAAACGGATACATACTCGAGCTCCAATTGCATAGGGTACTAGGATGAGCTTGACCACCAAGGTAGCCTGCAAACCTGGTTCTTGTTCTTCGTGAGCTTGCTATTCAAGTTAGCCAGCAATCAAAGCAGGTCTGTTATCTTATTTCTCATAGGTATACACTATATGTATGTTCTCAAGAAAGATACATACGGTATGCTCAAGGGACCAGACAAGAGCCTAGTAGTATGAACCTTAAAGAATGCTACCTTAGTGTCATTTGACCATGGAGATTGTGTTCCCAAGGTGTGCCATGTAGTGTTGTGGTGCGACATCCCCATCTAAAGAGGCAATGCCTTTTAGTGTTGAGATCTTGATGCATTGACCTAGGTGATTAGCACTAATTGATCTATATATAAAGATTTTTATAAGTATACCCATTCTTAATACTCTTTATGTTCTTTTATGTATGATGTTTTTTCAACTTTTAACAGTCTTCGAGATGCGACTTGGACAACTACTTTTCATAACTTTACATCAATTGTTACTAAATAAATTTTCTTTTTCGTGAAAACATTTTTATGAGATATCTAATCATATAATTTTCATATACTTCTTTGGTGTTTTTAAACATATAAAGATCAGGTTTGATGGCATGGATTTGAGAAAGCCATAAAAAAGGAAGGGAGGGAATATTTATTGGCATGTTTCTATGTGAAAGAATGGTGTGTGACCATTTATCATTTCTGCTTAGTAGTTCGTGCAACAGTACTGCTCCTACATGTAGAAGGGATTAAAGAGAAGAGTAGTATGGACCACAGAATAGGTTGGTATCATTCATCAGGATTGTGTTATGATCCTAAAATGAGATGTGATAATATATCTATTTCTACGGTGCTAAAATTTTGTGCAGATAGTCATGAAAACTTTTGAAAAAATTGTCACGTTGCATAAATTAAACTAATGCCACAAAATTTGAATTATTGTCTTGATCTACATATTGGGAAATAAATAATAGTATGCAAATTTTGCCACCAGCCCTCACCTGCAACAGATTTAATTAGAAAGCCCAACAAGACCTATAATATACTCGTATGACATTACTCAGGGCTCGTTTGTTAGAGATCTAGGTTCTTCTAAAAATATTTTAGTTTCAGATTTTTTTCAAGAAATGTTTATCTAGTGAATCAGAATCACCTCTAAAAACTATTTGGCTAGCTAACTGAATTCAGTTTCTTTAAAAATAAGATGGTGGTGTAATCGATCATTTTGCCCTTGTAGTGATATGATGTTTGTTTGTTTTTATTTGCGATGACATCATTAGAATAATGAGTGGTAACAAAATTTGAACCATATTCTATAAACTTTCGGACGACCTCACGGCCCTGATCGGTAATCGATCCTCTCTACTAACGGTGGCAGAATTGGCAAGCTCTCGGGCTCTGCTACTGTAGCAGTGGGTCATATGTATGTACATGTATATATACGCATATACATATAGGTATACATGTACATATATAGGTATATATGTATATGTATATACATATATATATACACGTGTATATATATATGTAATTTCTTTTTTTGGAAAATTGTAGAAAAATGTCAAAATGAATATTAGTTGCATTAATAAATCGGCTCAAAAAATCTAAAATGCAAAAAAATATATCCAAAACTCAAAAAAAATATGAAACAAATTTTTTTAGGTTAGTATTACTTTTACCTACATGTTAAAACTATGTGCATGCATAAAAGTACTATTATTTTCTCTATAATTAATTTAATGTGTTTAACATTAATAATTTTATAAATAAATATTGAAATGTAATTTTTTTAATCTTTTTTATCATATTTTACATAGCAAAATAAAAACGGACACGATGTAGACGTGCCAATCAAACTAGTTGGCAATAAATCATGGATTTTTCCAACAAAGGGCAAAGCAATACAAAACAATGTGTCCATGTATCTGGCTATCTGAACATGCGGCTAGCAGATAAGATGATACCGATCAATCGAATGCATCTATGTATGTATTGTATGCGGCGGAACTCAGGCGACGGCCGGGGGCATGTTGGGAACGGGCGACCGATTCTCCTGCGAAACCACTCTCCAACCGTTTCAGCACGCTAGGCACAACCGAGAAACCTTCCAGGCAATTCACGGAGAAATCCGCGACGCCCACACCCGTTTGGTACAGATTTTGCAGAAACACCCGAGAAAACGTTTCAGTTTCTCTCAGCCAAACGCCGCCTAACACTACTCTTGCTGTTGGGAATCTCGAGGATAGCCTTGTCAATGCACCCAAATATTGCAAAGTTAATATACGAGAGAGCCTTGGCATAGTTGTTTGTAGTTTTAGAGTTTTCTCATGGAAAGAATAAAAATTCTCCATCCGAGCAATCAGATTCAAGAGATCTATATTTTGATTTCTTATAACTAAGGAGAAAAAAATCAAGCAGCATTATTATTTATAAGGATAAACATATAAATTGGTCTACCATATGAAACAAGATTTGAAAGTCTAATCACGAAGGTCTATGTGCACTTACATTTTGAGTGAGAAGATCATGCACCAGTTCAGGGCTGTTCAGATTTTGGTGGCCCGTGGTGAAATAAAAAGGACCCCATTAAATCGAAACATTAAAAAAATAATTAATATATAAATTATAAAGATAATATTTGATGTATTAAATAATTATTTTTGATAAACACTTAAAGTATATAAAAAATAACGCTCACCTCAAATACTTTTTAGAGATCATCTTAAACAATTTCTAGAAGATATGATATTAAGAACATGCTAAAAATTAAAAAAAGTACTTTAGCAGTTAAAAACTAGTGCAAAGCTATGAAAGCATAGATCAATTTAAAAAAATCTTATCAATTATCACGTAAAATTTATAAGAATTTGCATCCTAACACATCAATTAATGGCTTGCTACAAACGACAAACGCCGATAGCCAAGTTGCCGAGTCGTCGAGTCACCACGCGGACAATATCGTGGCAAAGCACGACCTACAGGAGAAGCTCGATGCCTTGGGCCACCAGAACCGCTTCAACTCTAGCACTCCGCTTTCTGTCCTCGAAGTACCAAAAGCATGAGTCATCTTCAGAAAATAGTCCAGCACCTTGGGCCTCGAAGCAGCAAGGACAGTGACATCAACTCTGATCCTCTGCATCTTAAAGGAACTCTGGTCTTCTGAACTATTCTGAATTCTGAAACCTGTTGGGACAAGTGACATGCATCGAACTTTGGACAGACATGAATTACAGGACTAAGAAGCTTTACCCTTTCCTCGGAGGTTAGCATGGCCTTGGAGACGTCGCAGTTAGTGAGCATTGGAGTCCCACCACTTGAGGGGATGAGGAGTCGAGGTCCTCATGTATAGGGTTAGCTTTGGAGGGGGCAAGCGGGACGGTCACACTAGATCTTAAAATTAAGGGCTTCTCTTATATAGATATACATGTATATTATTTATGACATAATAAAGTACAGTAGTTTAAATTTCAATCGATTGGTAGCCTCAGTTATATGATCTTGCATGAGCTTTGGCTTTTTTACTGGCCCAAAAGAAACAGCTTTGTTCCTTTGGTTCTTTCACAGCAGGTTAGCATTAGCCTAAATTAGAAATCCTCTCATGCACACAGAAGTCAATGAGATCGCTTTCTCTCGTGCAATCCTGATCCACCTCCTGCGCCGCCTCCCTGGAGCAGTTGCTCGACTTCCTTAGCGTGCCCTCGGTCGCAGCCCTCGCCTCCTTTCAGTCTCGGATGCCTCATGGCGGACCGCATCCTCGCTATCCGGTGTAGGCTGTCCGACCCCGTGAGCCGCACGGAGGTAGATTTTCTTTTCTTTCGCATGGTGCCAGTGTCGGACATGGAGAAACCGTTATTTTTGGTGGCTAGGTTCTTGTGGCCACACAACAATAGTAGTGAACTTGGCTCGCCTCCACGTTCTTTTAATGCATCAAATATTATCTTTATAATCTATAGACTGGAGCTCCCTTGCCTCCAGACTGGCACCATCATCTCGAGTAAACAAGCAATGGTTTCGAAGGCTTAACAGCAACAGTCGAGGACACCAGGGGGCCCAGGTCCGATGTTAGCCCAGGAGGCAAGGAAGGCCTAGAGACTAGAACAACCACAAGAGTGTTCAGGCTGGCACCAATTGAAGAATCCCCCTCGCCGCCTACTAAGGAAGAGGTAGCAACTCCCGCTAGGCTCAATGAGATAGATGTGCATATATCCCCCAAAGGTTTACTGGAAGAATTAGGCAGATATGCATTGTGTCCCATGCTAACCTCAAACCCCCCCCCCCACAATCAACGGCAATTGAAGGTTAGGCGAAAGCAACCGAGGTAGCAATCGGCAACACAATAAAGTCATGTGCAGGATTAGAAGCAGCATGACTCTTCCCAACAAAGCGTGGGCCAAACCTAGACTGAACTGAGACCCAAGCAGCACAATCATCAATAGTAGCAGGCTAGCTAGATACAACCGACGGTGAGGGATTGAAGCGCCAGCGACACCGCCTGTCATTATCATCGCTATCCTCAGAATGAACTTCCCTGGATGAAGATGGAGGGGAGGACTCATGAACCGAAGCAAGTGCAATAACAATCTTATACGCCAGCAACCTTTTCACTAGAGGACATCCCAAGCATTAGTCTCCACCGGCTCCGAGATGAGCATGTCCAAGGAGGAAGGAAGCAAGTCAGGATGGACAGACCAGACCGTCAGGCGGAAGGAAGATAAATCCAAACAATCTGTACTATAGGGATGAAGCTATGAGATCCAACAGAATGGACTTAACAGACATTCCGCTGTTACTAAATCCCAAGCATGTGCTGGAGTTCCATTGAGAACCAGCTCTATCTGGAAAGGCAAAAGTCTCTCCTCAGCATGAGCTTGTTGAGTCCAACGCTTGATGAGCAATGTGAAACCAGAAGCACGGACAGGCTAACCACCATTGATAACCAACTTCACCATAGCCTCATCAGGAAGAAGGAGGAAATCCTCAGGCTCAGAAGAGTGGATGGACAAAGAACCATACTCCAAACTGAATTTTTCTACAATGGCATCCAAAACTTCCATCCGAGAGACCGCAGGCCTTGTGCCAGTGACCGAAACAAACACCACATGACATAGATCTTCCTCAGCTCTCACAATGCTTTGAGAACGATCAATGACACAAAACCCCTGAGGAGTGCCAGAGGAGGCCAAAACATGGCGCAAAGTGTCCCTCCGAATGAGGGAGGGGGACCTAGGTGCCTCACCCAAAGAAGAAGAGGAAGGAGCACCGCCGCTAGCACCCGAAGAAGGACGGCGCCAGTGCGGCCTTCTCCAAGGACGACGACCACCCTGGACACCATGTCCATCTCTAGGGACAGAACCAGATGCCGTAGACACCCTGTTGGGCAAAAATGAAGAACCAGAACCAACCTACACGGGAGACCGCGATGGTAAGAGACGGCGCCAGACGGGACAACGCACCTCCAAAGAAGGAAGGTGGCCACCCATGACGGAAGGCTTCAACTACAGAGGGCATGAACAACTAGAAGCATGGTGTCCCAGAGACCAACAATGAAAACAACGCGTGAGATGTTGGTACACCATAGCACAATGATCCGCCGAGAAACAATTGAAACACTTGTCAAGAAGATCCACATGAACCGGCCTGCAAGGCAAACATAAAGGACAAAGACGTTGCCGCCTAGCACATTGGCCCTCAACAAACTGCGAGCTGCCAGCCTGCAAGCCTCCAACCAAGTCGCAAAGGTCAGCACCATGGCAGACAGGAGCGCATGAGCGTGGTTGAGATGACGTGATGAAAGACCAATGAGTGATGAGGGGATGACGAACCTCAACCAGCCCCATAGGAGGAGCAGGCACCATTGAGGACAAGGCAGCTGGGAGAACCGTTTCCACCTCAAATGTTGACTCACCACACATTGCGTCATGATATGAACCAGGAACACGAAGCTTCGAGCCACGGCTACTAGACTTGGATGAGGTCGGACTCACATCACACCAACGAAGAGCTTTTGGGCGACCACCCGGAAGGAATGGTTGCGCGAAAGGGGATAAAGAGGACGATCTCGGTGCAGGGGAAGGAGGGGAGGCCTGCCTGCCGCAAAGGAGTGCGCAAATCCTAGGAGGTGGCCGTCGGAGCCAGATGGGATGTCGGCGTGGGGCTGAGGAGGTGGGATACATAGGGAGAGGAAAGAGTAGGGAGGGGAGAAGGCGAGGGGAGACAAGGAGTGTCATCCTTCCTCTACCCTCATTGTGTGGAATGGTCTCAATCATAAGATTTACTGATATCTAACTTAAGAGCAACAAAACCATCTCTTGCATGTCTCTTGCTCTAAAGGAAATGAGTCACTTAATAGGCTAGCAATGCATTGTCCATAATTAACTGGCATGGAACAAAAGCACTTTGGTTTGGGGAAATGATATAGTCCAAAAACACTTTGAGCCTGTTAGTCAATACTTTTGAGACAATCTTATACAACATATTGCAAAGGCTAATTGGTCTGAGCTCTTTCAAATCAAAGTAGATGGATTCTTAACCTTTGGTACCATCACAATGGTCGAAACATTCCATCTAGCTAGCATTTCTCCACCATTTAAAACTTGTAGCACCTCCTCTTTAACTCGGCTCCCTATTACGTCCCATAATCTCTTATAAAAGATAGTCAACATGTCGTCTAGGCCTGGCGCTTTTAAGTCTCCTATACCATCAAGTGCAGCTTTGATCTCCTCCTCAGTGTAAGGAGCCATGAGAGAATCGTTCACCTCTGTACTGACTTTCGGAACCACTTTGTCTAGCAATTCATTGATACGTGTTGTTTTAGTTGACTTGAACAGTGTCTGATAATAAGTAGTAATATGACTACAAAGCTGTTGATCACCCTGCGCCCATGTACCATCTTCCTTCTTTAGCTTATGTAACCGATTGATTCTTCTTCTTTCCTTGACGCATGTATGATAATAGCTAGTATTTCTATCTCCTTTTTTCAGCCAGTCAATGTATGCTCCCTGCTTCCAATATATGTCCAGTTGTTCTTCAAGCTTTCCCAAACGACATCCCAGAATGTGCTCCTCTCGTACACATGCATCAGTGAGTGTGCTTCCCAGGCATTTATCCAAATCTCTTTTAATCTTCTTTATGTGTTTTTCAAGATCGCGTGGTATGCTCTGGTTCCAATCCGATAGTTCAATAGCGACCATCCCCAGTCTAGCACTTACAGTGTGACACCCCACATCAAAAGTTGTGTTCCACGCATTCTGCACAATCTCCACCCATTGGTCATCTTGTAACCAACTAGTTTCAAAATTGCAAGATGAGACATGCCCATGATTTTCAGGTGATGAAGCTTCTTCCCCCAGTACGACTATCACTAGACGGTGATCAGAATGCTGAGGTACACCATTGATCACTTGGCCCAGTGGGAATCGCATACACCACCGATCATTTGCGATTGCCCGATCCAAACACTCTTTGATGTAGTTATGACGACTATGGTCATGATTCCTCCATGTAAAAGTATCACCTGAATATCCAAGATCCATTAAGTTGCAATCATCAAAAGCTTCCCGGAAATGATCCATGCTACCTTTGGGCCGAGCTACCCAAGCTTCTAACCGCTCATCTATCAAGTATTTAATTCTCACCTCGAGAAAAAGGCTCACACCACACAACTTGATCTTAAACCGAAATAGAATAATGAACTACTCAATACCTCGATTCCACTAAAGTAAAACTTAATCGCTCTAGTTAGGCATGCTCAAAACCTCTGACAATCACCACCGTGGCTCCGTCACAAACTTCTTTCAA